>NC_136890.1:31411819-31476819 GCF_949152265.1 Phoxinus phoxinus | reverse complement strand
TATATTTTGGGGACAAATTTGTACCCAGATAGAAACAAAATCTCCAAAAACCTTCCTTTAGGGACGCCCTCATTGTAAATCTGGTATAAAAATAAAGTAATTCAAAGTTAAAAATGCAGAAAGTTTTGTGTGATGGGCAGGTTTAGGGGTCGGGTTAGTGTAAGGGGAGTTTATTTGTACAGTATAAAAAACCATTACGTCTATGGAATGTCCCCATTAAGATAGCGAAGTAAACGTGTGTGTGTGTGTGGCATCACTGATCCTCAGCAGCTGCGTGTGTCTTGCGTGTCGTCCCGCAGCAGGTGTGAGATTACGACGAGCTCTTCCTCTGTCGCTGAACAGATGTGAGGGGTATTAGATGTGTGTTTGTCCATGCACACATGCACACACACCTCACCGCTCTGTTGAAGATCTTCCACTGACCCTGGATCAGAATCCCCAGTGTCTTCTTCCTGTGCAGAACACGCATCACGTGACCTTTGACCCGCCGCTGTGAGGCCGATAGAGTCGCTCGCTCACAGCTACGGTTCACGCTCACTCCATCGGGCGCTTCATGTGTGGCTCTAGTGCAGGTCGTTGCGTATGGGGAACTTTTATTCATTATTTGCACTTAATTTGGAAATCATGAGACATTTTCAGGCTTATTTGATGAATATAAAGTTCAAAAGATCAGCATTTATTTGCAATAGAAATCTTCTGTAATGTTATACGTCATCACTGTCAAGTTTGATCAATTTAATGCATTCTTTCTGAATAAAAGTATTAATTTCTTTCAAAAAACAAACAAATAATGCCCTATAGCTGTTGATACTGTATGTTGAAATGGCCAGTCGTATGATAACAAGCTCTTGCGATCTTTACCATGCCAGTTTCTGAACAGATTTTTGAAGCTTATAAATAAATGTTCTCTGTGGATTAGGAAGGGGTTTTGAATTCTGAATATTAGAGTATGTTTACAAAACTCATCATAACTCTTTTATTTCAAAAGATCAAAAGAAAAGTCCTGTTTTATATTATATGGCCTTATTCATCGGGGGTATAAGATGCCGAATCAAATACGAAGTGGTATCAAACATTTACAAAGCTTTACAAAGAAATATCTGTGCCTTAAAAGTATATGTGTGGACTGACGTGAAAAGATGAAGTGTTTCAGAGCGCTGATGTAGAAACTCTCACTTACTAGTGGAAACAGAGCCCTATTTTTCAACTTCTGTAAAAAAAAGAAGAGGGGATATAAAGTTGATGTTATACTGCATGTCTCAACAGCGGAAAATGAAAGTGTGTGTGAGCTGTCAGTGCAGCATGAAGAAAATGGTTTGCCAGAAAAATCCTGTGATGTTTTTTTTCTTCTTTTTCTTGGTTTATTTACAGTCGGAATGACTGCGGAATCACTACTAGATTACAGATGACAAAACACCATTCATCTCTGTTTCAAAAGGCCGTTGTCTTACATTCACATCTAGATTCTCAAACACGTTTCACAGTAACAGCTGTTGGTGCTAACACGTTTATGTAATTACATGCTTAAGATGCTCTTTAAAAAAAAAAGGTTTCAAAAGTTTTTTTTTGTAGCGATGCAATAGAATTTTTTTGGTAAATTCATTTCAATTCAATTCAATTCAATTGTCGAAGTTCTTAATTTACCTAAAATTAAAATAAAGCTAAAAATGCATAAAAATTACAAAAGATAAAAATGACTAAAAACTACTTGTACTGAAAAGAAAATTAAGAATATAAAAGCGGATTAAACAATGAATGAATACTATAATGTTATATAAATAATACTAATATTTTTTGCACTTAAAACACTGTAAAAAAAAATTTTTGGTTTAACTTAAAAAAGCAAGTTACCTTGTTGCCTTAAAATGTTGAGTTCGTTGTAATTTAAAATTTGAGTTGATACAATGAAGAAGAATGGTTTAATAAACAGAAACTCAAAATAGTATGTTATTACACATTAGTTATCGAAGTTGATTTGACAAAAGATAAAAAGTTGTGATAACAAATCATGAAAAAAGAATATAATTAGGCCGGTTGTGTTACTACATACATTAGACACCGATCATACACTTTTTAGTCACTGCAAGACCGTGAGCATGCAAAAGCACAGTACAACACATGGTTAGCATGTTAAATACCTTTCCGAGAAATTGCATCTGTAAATTCATCCTTGCTGCTAAAGAAACCACTAGTCAACCTTACTAACCCACTTTGTTGGATGATTTATCAACCATTCTGACCTATTGCTAACTATCATTATGTGCATATTACATGCATAAAATACAGTTCAATTGATAAAAACTGTACGACAAGCATAATGGTACCTTTCTGGAATTGCATGCATTAATGTAATACACTCTGCCAAGTTAAATGCACAGGCCCAACGCTAGAGTTAACAGATAATGTTGTTTCCTGGTGCTGCCCATCACTTGCTATTTGCATCAATAGTCTCAAGGGAGAAATAGTGAGTATGCTGAGTGTTCTTTACTTATGACTACCTTTATTTTAAATATAGCCTCTCTGGTTCTGCAGTGCTGCTATTGTTGCCATATATCTTCTGCGGGCCGCCCACTGTAATGGATAGCATCACCTTAAGTTACACTCGCCATTCGCCTCAAATATATGTCCCTGTCTTCCTACAGCCAGCTCTGTAAAATGATTAAGGAGATTCAAAAAAACACTTCCATAACATACGGGCCAAACATATGAGGGGCGAGAAATTGCATCGAATAATACAAATAAAAGACATTGGTCTCTGTCCAGGAGAATAGTGCTTAAGTTAATGCCTTCTTGTATGCTGGGATGGGCTCAAATCCAACAACAGCAGCAGGTACAATGAAATTGGACATCTTTTACAGATGGAGAGCGGAAGCAAGCAGCAGTTTCACGGGCTCACGGATACATTAAGAGACTGGAGCGCACCGGGTTTGGCTACGCTCTCCGAGAGCCGAGACGGATGTGGCGTTCTGTGACGGCACTCGCATGCAGTCTCAATATCCGAAGTCACTAAACAACATAAACATGCCAACAACACGGACTTCAGGAAGAGGACAGGCTGCGCACCGGTGAGGTTTAGAACGACTAAAAACTAATCTCGACAGTATAATATCTGCAGCCCTTTCTAACAAAACACTCTGTCTAGCATGGTTTGTGTTTGCTAACAGAGCTATGAAAAGGAAATGACATGATTGTCATCATTTACTCGCCCTCATGTGGTTTTGATGTCGCGTTACTTTCTTTCACACAAAAGAATTCAGAAGAATGTAGGACCTTCTGTTTGTGTTTACAACACATGCAAAAATCGATGGGGATTTATAGTCAGTTTGCAAGAAAGACACCATAAAAGATCAAATGTATGTAAGAGTCAGACTGCTTAATAGTGATTTGATGTGCTTTAAATAAATGATTAAATAACCGTGACCCTACAAAGGACTAGATAGATAGATAGATAGATAGATAGATAGATAGATAGATAGATAGATAGATAGATAGATAGATAGATAGATAGATAGATAGATAGATAGATAGATGGATAGATTGGATGGATGGATGGATGGATGGATGGATGGATAGATAGATAGATAGATAGATAGATAGATAGATAGATAGATAGATAGATAGATAGATAGATAGATAGATAGATAGATAGGATGGATAGATAGATAGATAGATAGGATGGATAGATAGATAGATAGATAGATAGATAGATAGATAGATAGATAGATAGATAGATAGATAGATAGATAGATAGATAGATAGATAGATAAATAGATGGATGGATGGATGGATAGTGGATGGATGGATGGATGGATAGTGGATGGATGGATGGATGGATGGATGGATGGATGGATGGATGGATGGATGGATGGATAGAATGTTTAAATGTTGGCTTGACATTTTTATAGGTCTTACAAGACACGGTGGAAGAGCACTTAATATCCCAGAATGCATTAGCTGTGTTACTCAATACCTGGCCCTTCTTGCCATTCCAATTCAACTCCATCTGTCCAGTTTACAATCAAATCAAGATTTATGAATGAAAAGGGAGCCAATTCTTGAACTCTGCACAACCCTGCTTAGCATTAAAACCACTGTGCACTTTCATTCTGTGGAAGAGAGAGAGAGAGAGAGAGAGAGAGAGAGAGAGAGAGAGAGAGAGAGAGAGAGAGAGAGAGAGAGAAAATACAGGTTTGAAACAATGAGTAAATTACGGTATGTTATTGCTCAACTATATATACTCCAACTAAACCAGTTTAATCTAACCTTCCCCGCACTATTCCTCCTTGGGCCTGATTTATAAAACGTGTGTACGCACAGATTTGGTCTAATGTCCACTACACTAATATCCACTACACTAATATCCACGCTTGCGTTCATATTTATAAAAATAGTGTTTGACTTGGAAAAGTGCTTAGTCACATCAGGGTCTAAGCAGACGTACGCACTTGTCCTTGTGACAGCGAGTCGGAGATCTGCAGGGATTTGGAAACGCCCCAGAAGCGCGTGTGGACGTCGACTGCTGCTCTGTTGCATGTTAATGACATTAGGAGGCGTTTACAAGGCGGAGTTCTGAAACCATTCAGCTGCGCACAATTTCAAGATCATTTGTGATTTATAAATTTCACATCTGGAAGAGAGGCGTACGCACGTTTTCTGTATACGTTCGTTCTCTGAATCACACGTTTGAGGAATTGACGTGAGCTGAAAAGTTCGACCTGAGGCCCCTATGGCAAGCCGTTTGAACTTTTATTCATTTCCAGGATATGAAATCTTGATATCAACAATTTCATTCTTGATATCTGTAATTGTATTTTCACTAGTGAAATGTCACCATAGGCTGCCATTCAAAATCAATTGTTTATATCAAGAATTGATTTCTTACTAGTAGAAATATCATTTTTGATATCAATAACTACATTGTTACTAGTAAAAATGTGAATTCCTGATATCAATAATTCAATAGTCACTTGTTGAAATGTCTATTCTTGATATCAACAATTGAATTGCTAGTAAAAATGTTCATTTTGGATATCTGAACATGTATTTCTGATATCAATTTTATTTAAGATGTCTAAAATGGCTTAGTAGTAACAACATTCATGATATCAGAAATTAACATTGTCACTAGTGAAAATGTAATTATTGATATAAAAAATGAACATCGTTACTAGTAGCAATTCAATTATCAAGAATAGACATTTCAACTAGTGACAATTGAATTCTTGATACAAAAAATAAAGGTTTTTACTAGTAAGAATTGTATTTCTGATATGTGAAATTGGAATTTCAACTATTAAGAAATCAATTCTTCATATCAACAATTGATTTTGAATGGCAGCCTATGGTGACATTTCACTAGTGAAATTTTAATTGTGGATATCAAGAATTAGCATTGTTATAGTGGAAATGTAATTTCTGTTATCAAAAATTGCCATTGCTACTAGAAATTTAATTCCTGATATCAATAACTATCATTGTAACTAGTGAAAATGTAATTGTTGATATCCAGAATTCATATCCTGTTGACACGGCTTGCCATCGGCGTGTGCGTGAGGAGCGGGGCTGTGGATCTGTGTGGCTCAGGGACCTCCATCAGTCGGAGAGGTTGGTGTTTCGCAGCTGTTGGTCTGGAGGAGAGACGCCTCCAGGTTCGTACTCCACTCATTTGTTCGGCACCACTGGCTTAATAATTACACCTGGGAAGGGCAGGTAATGGGTCGTATCCACGCAATTACGGCTTCCCGCCAAAACACTCATTTTTCTTTGTCACGTCGGGCCGCCTTAATTGGAGTCATCGGGGCCGTGTTGGGTGGCGGCTGGGGGTCTTTAGCTGACTATCCTATTGAAGCCTTTGACAGAGGTCACGTCTGGGTCGGGTCTCTGGTACTGTACTCACGACTGTAGGCCGCCGGTGCGCTCCAGTTCAGCGAAGGTGGCTAGAAACAATACAGTAACATGAGGCCATAACTACAATACATCAACGTTGTTGCGCTTACAGTCAAATGGGGTCATATGTGCCACCGTTTCATTATCGAAACTAGCACTGCAGGGCATTTTCAGTTCCCAGAGTCTTTTTGTTTCATAGCATGTTTCGATGTTTGTCGCTGTCACAAATGAAGACATTTCATATATTTCTTTCGTAAAACAAGGGTCAAATATTAAAGCTAGAATATAGGAGCATGATGAGTGTTGGGGAAGATACTTTTAAGCTTACAAGCTTATAGTCCCCATGTGGTGAAAATCAAGCTTTTAATGTTGTTTATATGTCTGTGTGTTTTATGTTTTATGATAGAAATTAAAGGATAAAAGGACACAGACAGCATCCATTTTAACTTTTAGTCCAATTTTTGATAATGTAATTTGCCTATAGATGAGTACATAAAAATATGATTTTTTTTTAAAATCACAGTTAGAAAAGTATTGATGGATTGTCATGTTCTTTTCATTTCTTTAAAAATACTGTCTTTAAGGACACTAAAAATACCTAATTATCTAAATAACTTTTAATAAATTTAAACAGTAGATACTACTGATCTAAAGTTTAGGGTTGGTAAGGTTTTGAAAGTGTCTTAACAGTAATATTGTCAAATATTGTTACATTTTCAAGTACAGTAAGTGTTTTCTATGTAAATATGTTTAAAAATGTAATTTATTTCTGTGATCAAAACGCTGAATTTTCAGCATCATTACTCCAGTCTTCAGAGTCACATGATCCTTCAGAAATCATTTGCTGATTTTCTGCTCAAGAAACATTTCTTATTATCAATTTTGAAAACAGTTGTGCTGCTTCATATTTTTTGCAAAAACTGTGATACGTTTTTATTCAGAGTTCAAAAGAACAGCATTTATTTGAAAAATCTTTACAAACATTAAAAGTATTCAAATGGAATTTTACTGACCCCGAACTTTTGAACGGTAATATCGGGGTTCAGCTGAAGCCCCTGCTCCAGATAAATACAGTATGTGCGAACATGACAGGTTCGAGATCATACGTAATATTACAGATGTTAAACCAGAGATTATTCTCCCTAACACTGCGACTTTCATTCACAGAACTTGTTTATTAAATTGGAGATATCCGTCATATAAAGAATGAAAATATTTTGGCTGGTGTGCTAACCGAGATACATGAACCGTGCACACTTTCTAAGAATAAATGGAGCCGTGGTAATGTTCAACATTGTATTTACAAGGCAATTGGCAGGACTTCATATTTCCCCATAAAGACTGGTCCCGCCTGACTAACACACACAACACAAGAGCCTCATTGAGCAGGACACGCTCTCCCCGGTCCCTGACCTGAGGTGAGCTTTGCTCTTTTTCCGGGGAGCAGGTGAGCCCTGTTGTCCATCAGCGGAGATGAAACGAAGCAGACGAGATTGTTTTCAGACTTGATCTGGCCGTGTCTGTCTGCCGTCGTGGTGTAAACATAACAGGAGTACTATTGATTTTTGCCAGCAGGAAATCACTTTGTTGAGGATGTGTGGTTTATGGAAACTATAACACAACATGGTGTCTATCTCCGAGGCAGTTTGTGCCGTGGCATACTGAGATCACTCATATGCTCTTCGCTTTTATGCGCTTCAAAGGGGTTATATCATATATTTTTATTATTTATTTACGTTCCCCCCTCAGGTCCACTTGTGCTATTAGCACCAAAACAGGTTATTAATACACTTTTAATCTCTAAGGGGTCATATCAAGGGGAAATTTTTTTTCCTTGACCTAAAAGTGTTCCTGTATTAAAACCAAAATAATCATTTATTGACCATAAACGTCTGGTTTTACGCCAGAAAACCAAATTCATGAAGCCATGCAGTGAATCAATAGAAAAATCAATGCTGATGTTAAATGAAAAAATACAATTGAACAGGTGTCACATTTTATCCATCAGATTAGAACATGTTTTATATAAAAAGTATAATTTGTTTAATTCTATTTCTTTTTGATAAAAAGATGTCTAAAACACTAATTACACTAATTAATACTCAAGTTAAATTGTTTTATGATATAAATTAAAGGCGCAGTCCCCATTTTTTTAACTCATTGCACATCGAGACATAAAGGTTATTAATAAAATATTAGAAATTAGAAATATTGTTACATTTTAAAGTAAGTGTTTTCTATTTTAACATATTTTATTTATTCTCGTGATCAAAGCTGAATTTTCAGCATCATAACTCCAGTCTTCAGTGTCACATGATCCTTTAGAAATCATTCTAATATGCTGGTTTTCTGCTCAAGAAACATTTATGATTATTATCATCAATGCTGAAAACACTGAATGCTGAAAAAAAATAGAAACAGTGATACATTACTTTTAAAAAAATTAATTAAAAAAAAAACAATTTTCTGCAGGACACAAAATAAGATACATCTTTATGCAGGTGTTTTCTACAGTGACAACATCTGTAAAGATCCAAAAAGGGCAAAAAACAATTTATCTCATTGCATCATGGTTACATCAGGTACAAAATGCATCAGATGCATCATAATGATAAATACAATCAGTTTAAATTAGTGTTAACATACCATCTTTCTTCATATAACGCATAACTAAATAAAGAAAGATGTTAATCACTTCAGGCCAAACACTTCCTTGTGACGGACAGCTCGACTCTTTTCTCAGCTAAAGTCACCTTTCCTGTCGCGGCTCACGGAGAGGCATCCAGGAACATGATGCCAGGTATTAAGCAGTTTTAATCTCTCTTAATCTCCCTCGCGTTCAGACCAGCCCTTCAACTTCCAACTTTAAACTTTTATGATTTGCGATTTGCATTTACGATGCCGCTTTTATCCTTACTGTTCTCCACCATCATAAAAACACTCACCTTATTCATAAAGACAAGGAGGAAGTGCTGCCCACCTCTTAAGTGCTGTAAAGAGAGTCATCTCTGAACCCATCTGACCCCACAATGCACTGCTGCATCGCCACCGTCTGGTTGGTCAGCGCTGGTATCCACATCTGTTCGGCACAATAAAATACTGATCAAAATATCCTCCAATTACAGCCATCTCTCTTGTGGACCTTTAGTCACTTAATGTGCTTTCATTGATCCAGTTGCTATCGGATCGGATTTGCTTGCTACTATCCGATTGGTAAAAATGCATGAAGTGGAAATACCCTTTAAATGTTAAAAAAAGTCTGGGAAAATGTTGCTAGGAAACTGGGGATGCTGCTGTATATTACAACTCCGGATTGTGTTTCTCCTTATAAACCTCATTTAAAGGTCACGACCTGCATCAGGTCTTTGACCTTTGCTTTAAACGTTCATTTCTGTGCAGGACTATAAATCAATGTAGGACTCGAACGCAAGTAAAATCGGTAACACTTTAGTTTAGGATCCAATAGTTGCTTATTATCATTCAAATTACTTGTAAAGCACATATATTAATGCCTTATTCTGCATGACCATATTATACATTCCTTAATACCTAAACTTAACAACTACCGTAAGTTTAGTATTATACTTATACTATTAATAAGCAGTAATTAGGAGTTTATTGAGGAAAAAGTCAATAGTTAGTTAATAGTGAGAATTGGACCCGAATCTAAAGTGACATGCGCAAATAAAAATTCTAATATGTGTATAATTCTTATTATGTGTTGAATTTAACAACATTTGAAAATTATCTTAGAGAAGATTGTGAGCTCTGGTGCAAGATTATTATAATGGCATTGCGCCTGAATAATACTATTCGGCCAGTTATGAATTGTAATTTGAATAGGCGGGACATTTCCCAAACACGCTCGAAGCAATTGACCAATCACAACACACTGATCCAGCCGACCAATCAGAGCACATTGAGCTTTTCGGAAGGAGGAGCTTCATAGAGACAGGAACTAAACAGAGCATTTCTGACAGACTGGAAAGAGAGGAGCTGTAATGATGGAAAATATGTGCAAAATAATGTTTTTTGAACATTCAATAATGGAAACTTACTCTAGTAGAGCTCAAAAACAAAATCAAGACTTATAAAAGGGCATAATGTGGCCTCCTTAAATTGTTGGATCATGACATCTAAAATAACCATGCTTATATCTATTTATAAAATATGTTAAAAATCTTCAACGTTATTCGCACCATAGTACACTTTGAAGTACCATGTAAATACCATAGTATGAAAATGGTAATATTATATACTGTATATCAAAACATCTGACTGTACATTTTTGTAAGGGTTATAATAATCTATCCAATCTTTTTAGCACCACTTTTAATCTTGGGATGCATTTAGTGTCACACTGAAGATTTTACTCTTAGAAAAAAGTAGGGGAGAGCGGGGCACAACCTAACGCATTTTGGTTTTGGCTCAATTATTTAAAAAATAATTATGTTAGATTAATCTTTTTTTTTACACAAGAAACATACACATCTCTGCTACAAATGAACACTTAAAGTTTTTTTCTAGGACCTTCCATTTTCGTACAGTTGCACTGAAAGTGACAGAAGTGCAAATGTTACAACTTACCCCATATGCGGGGTTAGTTGTAACAGACAGAGGGGTTAGTTGTAACACTTGTGTGTAACACACATAATTCAGTACTATTTTATCTGTATAGTTTGATATTGTTTGTACATCTGTATAGATAGATATCCATACATCCATCCCTCATCCAATCATCCTTCTATTATGGATCAATATCACGGATAGAGATATAGGAAAGGGCTGCACAGTTTTGCATGCAAAATTATTATTATTATTAATAGTAACAGTAATAATAATAAAAACAAGCTTAAAATCACATTTTAACGTGTTTATTACATGAAAACAGGCAATATTTTTAATAAATAAACAAGTGATCAATATAGTAAACAAATCCCATAGCCACAATATTGTATATATAACTGTGTTACAACTAACCCCGCTGTGTAAAAAATATGTTAAACCTAGCTAACAGTTGCTAGGAGTTGCTGACATGTTTCAAAATGGTGCCATGTTTTAGCCAACAAGACAGTGATTAAGGCAATATAAAGTTAGATTTGGTGACGTACACACACAACTCAGAAACAGGAAAATACGTATGATGAAAAAAAATACTTAGATGGTGTCAAAACACTCTTTGTCCCGTATCTTCACAAAATATTACCAAAACTTTTCACAAATCCACGGGAGACCGTCTTCTGGCAGCGAGAGAAAAAGAGTGTAAACACAACCCGCGTGACCCTGAGTAACTACGTAAAAGGTCCGTGTTACATTTAGCCCCGCGTTAGGTTGTGCCCCGCGCTCCCCTACTATGGTATATCAAAGTATAATCATCTTTTTGTTAAGGACAAGCTCAACACGATAAATCAGCAATTCATGAAAATAAATTTTAAAAAGACTGAAATAAGACATTAAGAAAATGTAGGTTAAATGTCCACGGTTCAATGATTATCGAGGATCATCTGCGTAATGAAGGCTTGAGGCTGCCAGCTGGTGTTTCTTAATCAGGGATCTGATTAAACACGGCTTTTTTTTTTTGGTTGTATATAATCATATAGAAGATTTTATTCTAACAATCATCAAGCTTGTGCTACTGTTTCGCCCTGCCAGGGTATGACATCATTAAAACAGAAAAGTCTCTTGATACTGTGCCGTGTTTTGTCAGCGAATGGCATAATTACATCTGCACTTCTGAACATGCTAAGTGTTCCGGATTGTTCCAGATTCAAGAAGACAGAGAGATGAAAAGTTAAACCACACTCATACAAAACATCCACAGTGAGTTTTGTCTGATCAATGATTGATAGCCCGTCTGATGTTTGGAAGTCATAAGTCAAATCTGCTGAAGATCAACTATTTTCTTTACATTTTGTGAGAGGAAGAGGGAACGAAAGGATCTCAATCTTTCACCCTTTCAATATTTCACAAGTGACAAACAAGATGTGACTTCCATTCAGACCTTGGCCACCTCCCCAGAAAACATTGCTTCTTTAGAAATGCTGATTCAACCTTTTCACAGATTCCTTATTTTCCTCCGGTGATGCAGCATCAAGACAAAGCCAAAAACAGCACTGGGATCTGAAAATAAATGTGTGCTTAAACACTTTCTTCCTTAATTTGTTTCTTTCCCCGGTCAATGGCAGATGGGGAGTGTTCAGGAAAACTGTTTGGAAACATCACACCGAAATTGATTACACGCTTGATTATCTTGCACTGTGATATTAATCGCATGATAATTAAAGGGTAGGGGATTTTCAGAGAGGCTAGCAATAGCATTACCCCCCCCCACCACCCCCCCACCCCACCCCACCCCCTCGACACACGAAAACACACGAACGCGGACAGCAAGGAGCAAACAGAAGCGTCACGAGACGAGAGACGGCGTTAAACTACATCATGGGCCCTATTTTAACGATCTGAAATGCAAGTATTAAACGCGAAACGCAAGTAACTTTGTGGGCGGATCCCGGGCGCTGTTGCTATTATACCGGCGGGATAAATTACTCTTGCACCCGATGCAAGTTGGTCTGAAGTAGCTTCATTTTTCATTGGTGTGGTTTGGGCGTAACGTGAAATAAACCATCAGAGCGTCCTCTCACATTCCCGTGAGCAGGCACGCTTGTTCCATGGTGGATTGCTATTATAACGGCGGATTTGCCAGCGCACGCCAGGAGCGGTTCACAGCTGAGGAGACCGACGTTCTTGCCAGGGCCGTAAAACACAGAGAAGTGACATTGTATGGGGATGATGGGAGAAACCCACCCAAATAAGCTTCGGTTAAACAGGCGTATAATAATTTGGGTAAATGTGTGAGCTAGATGAATGCCTATTTTTTTCACATCTTCATGGACACAACAATGATTTCCCTCATGTATTAATATGTTTCCTAATGTATGATTTGCAAAAATTTAGATTAGAGAATCAAAGTGTATGCGCGTTGTGCACACGCTACATAATGGCCAAGCATGCGCCCTTAAAATAGCATATGAATAACGCACAACGCGCCACTGTCTTTAGACTGGGTTTCTCCTGGTCAGTGGCGGAATTGTTTTCTCAAACTGCAAAATATCACCAGGGAAAGTTTGCGCCGGAACACGCTCCTCTTTTCGCTGAACAACTGTTATATGTTATAGTTCAGGAGAAACCGTAAAAGGCGGCTGCTGTTTCATTTGTGGCGCTCTGTGACTGACGTCTGTCTAACTCTGATGACATGTGATGTGTACACAGAGATATGAAAATACATACGCTGAAAGGGCAGGTAGGACATCGTATCATTGCATTCGGACCGAATGCACTAACTCGAAAGTAAAGCATGATCAATCACATTTCACTGTGGGCGGGGCTTGAGAAGAATAGCATTTATTTATTAACGATTGTATGTGTGTGTGTATATATACACACATACTGGTCTATAATGGACAAAATACAGTCCTAATGGTCTAAAAAATATGCTTTTAAAAAAGTTTCTTATGCAATTTTTGTTTTTTTTGTTTTTGGATTTTAAGCTGAAATGTTATCAGGACAAGTTTACATGAGATCCACCCTCATATAGAAGCAAGAATTCTTTTTTTCCGATTGCCCACGAGATCTGAATAACAGTTCGAATAACTCATTCATACAGTTCCCATTAATCAGCTCATTTGTTTGGTCTGCCATGGCCTTGATATTTCAAGCTTCCCTGAGTCTGTCGCTGGACGGTAATAAGGGTAAATGAAATCAAGAGAGCCATGGAAATACTTTATGCCAAACTAATCGAGCAAACAAATAGACTTCTAAATCTACACACGCTAACTACTAAAACCCCTCACGCGCAACACACACACACACACACACACACACACACACACACACACACACACACACACACACACACACACACACACACACAAAGACGAGGCTGTGCTGTGTAAACGCTTCCCTCCTGTGCAGTTTTCCAGCTGAGATTTATGCATGCTGCTCACAGGTCAGATTTGAATACTGTCTGAAGAGAGGAAGGTGGCTTTGGCACATAAGAGACCTTTGAAGCTTTTGATGGGCAAAAAGTCATTTTCATAGTTGTTAGAGCCGGCCAATGAGCTCGAATAACAATATACATTAGACGCTTGGTCAGCGGAATAGAGCGGGGCTTCGCAGCACAGAAAAGGTCTTAGTCCACGGATATGTGTGGATGTATAATTTACCCGGCTGCATTATCTCAGAATAAGCATGTGGAGCCAATGCATATCCCAGAATTCGAGGGAATGAGTAATTTGCAAATATATCTGCTTCCATCCTGCTCTGACACACACTGAATAAGACTGTTTTAAGCCGAACTAATGAGTCTTTCCACTCATATCCGGATATAGCGCTTAATTGGCACGCCGTATTCCACAGGAAAAGTATTTATGGTTTCATGCATTCATAACCAGACTATTAGTTTAGATTTACATATATGAACAGCCAGAAGGAGAGATATACAACAAATGAGTTCACAAAGAGTTTCTGTTTGATAAAACTCTGATTATGGAGGGCAAAGTTACACTTTTGGGGAGCTTCTGCATAGTTTCTCTCAATAAGAAACCAATCCGAAGAAACCAATAACCAATAAACAGCTGATTAATCCCCTGAGGCATAAAGTTTATCCTGAAAGAAAAGCCTAAAATCTCTCCGCTATCCACAGAATATCAAACAACAAACCATGCTACTCTGTTGAGATACTTAAACACTAAAATTTGGGCTTTAATAAGCCCCCTTAATATTCCCATATATTGCCAGAGCGAGAACTAGTAATGAGTGGATAGTAAAGTAAACTGAGGATTTGACTGATAAAGTGAAAATAAGTTATATTAATAGCCAAATAACGAAGAAATGTTACAAATAAAACAGTAAAAAGCTGCAAAAAAAACAGCAGCACATGCCATAAACCTTTGAAAGAATTATAGCTTGAAATATTCCACAAGGACAATGCCATGACGCAATTGCTCCATGACGTAAAACAAAAATAACTTTTATAACAGTTAATTTACATACATAAATGTTTTTTTTATTAAATATTTATTATTGTTATTACTATTGATTTCATTCCTGAATTTTTTTCTGTAGAAAACAATTACAATTATTATTATTACTATTATTAACAATAATATTTATTTTTCATTAAATTTAAGAAGAAAATAGTGAATACAAATGTTATATATATATATATATATATATATATATATATATATATATATATATATATATATATATATATATATATATATATATATGTATACATGTATGAAACATAGTAGCTGATTAAATTTTCCCTGGAAAAGAAAACGTTCTTTTCTTTTTTTTAAATGAAGAAAAAAAGAAAGAGAAACTCCATAGAAAATCAAAGACACATTTTACTTTGTTGGGTCTATATTAAACACTGAAAAAACCTTGTGATGCCAAGAAAACTTTAATAAGCCCACTCAATTATAACAGAATGATGATTATTATAATTAATAATACAAATAAAATTATTTTTAAATAAAAAAAGTATTATTTATTAATTAATACATTTTAGACTGTAGAAAAAAATACTATTATTATTATTATTTTTTGTCTTTTAATCTGTATTCGACAGTATTTTCAGTCAATTTCTGTTCTTTTTAGTACAGGGAAGATCATGAATATACATGAAACCAAAAAATGGTGTTCTGACATACGTGAAACAATTTAGAGCTTTAACTTGCCTTACAAAATAATCCAAAAGCACATCATTTACGGACAGCTTTGTATTCTTGAATACTAATAAGTTGTTTAATACTATCATTCGTGCATTTTGCATGAAACATGCAGGAGCGCCCGCGAGTAGATAATGACATTTAATCTATATTTCATTAAATATCATCTTCAGATTATTTCCGAATAAGACATTATTCTTGAATTCTTCTCATAGACGCCATCCAGCAGCAGTAAATCCCGTCTCAAGTGATTATTAGAGGAGCGGAGCGGGTCTTTTCTGTCCCAACGCCCCGCTTTGCCGATTTCTCATTTCCCATTACAAGAGCCCTTCCTGATTCTAATTGTGACACTGTGGTATTTGAACGCCCGTGTTTGCATGGCGAGCCTGATAAGGGCCAAGGGTAAATAAATGAAAAAGAAGTGACAACAGCAATCTATCTGCCCTTTCTCCTTCAGCATTCATTGGACGATAACTCTTCCCGCTGTGTGCGTGTTTCCTCGCCTGTCTTCAGCTGCAGTGAGCTGGAAATGTGAGGTGCCAGGGCCCTTGATAAGCATCCCGCCACAATCATGACCGGGCTGATCAGTGCCAATACGTAAACACTTCACGCGCTCGGTGTCCATCTGATGGGGGTTCTGTGTGGACCCTGTGACAGGTGCCGCTCGCTCTTCTGCTGTCTTCAGCATTAACGTCTGAAGTCAGACACATTTCAGATCATTAGTATACCACACTATGCCCTAGAAAAAAGCTTGCACTAGAATGTTACTGGATGTTGGGATTTCAACAAGCAGGAGCCGTCTTTAGATAGTTTTTTTGCTGTAGCTCTGTATATTTCTATGGAATCGCTGTCGAAGAGTAATTAGCTGGTGTAATTTCTCACATTTCTTGAAAATAAAACCCGTTCAGCAGATTTGTGCAGTGACAGGTGTGTAAAACACAGTAAATGATCCTCTCTGTGTTTAATCACACACGTGGGAATGAACCCATTCTGTTAGCGGAGATTTACAAGAGAGCTGGAGTAAATAGTGAACACAACAGGAGCGAGTCTTACGACCCTGATCTCCAGCCGGACCCTGATCTCCTGTCGGACCCTGATCTCCAGCCGGACCCTGATCTCCTGTCGGACCCTGATCTCCAGCCAGACCCTGATCTCCAGCCGGCCCCTGATCTCCTGTCGGACCCTGATCTCCGGTCGGACCCTGATCTTCTGTCGGACCCTGATCTCCTGTCAGACCCTGATCTCCAGCCGGACCCTGATCTCCTGTCGGACCCTGATCTCCTGTCGGACCCTGATCTCCTGTCGGACCCTGATCTCCGGTCGGACCCTGATCTCCTGTCGGACCCTGATCACCTGTCGGACCCTGATCACCTGTCGGACCCCGATCTCCGGCCAGACCCCGATCTCCTGCCGGAGCCCGATCTCCTGTCGGACCCTGATCTCCTGTCGGACCCTGATCTCCTGTCGGACCCCGATCTCCTGTCGGACCCTGATCTCCTGTCGGACCCTGATCTCCGGTCGGACCCTGATCTCCGGTCGGACCCTGATCTCCTGTCGGACCCTGATCTCCTGTCAGACCCTGATCTCCAGCCGGACCCTGATCTCCTGTCGGACCCTGATCTCCTGTCGGACCCTGATCTCCGGTCGGACCCTGATCTCCTGTCGGACCCTGATCTCCAGCCGGACCCTGATCTCCTGTCGGACCCTGATCTCCTGTCGGACCCTGATCTCCAGCCGGACCCTGATCTCCTGTCGGACCCTGATCTCCTGTCAGACCCTGATCTCCAGCCGGACCCTGATCTCCTGTCGGACCCTGATCTCCTGTCGGACCCTGATCTCCTGTCAGACCCTGATCTCCTGTCGGACCCTGATCTCCTGTCGGACCCTGATCTCCTGTCGGACCCTGATCTCCTTCATAGCGTTTTAATCATCAAATATTATAACAAATAAAGGCTTGAAATATCTCACTTTTCATGTAATGAGTTTATATAATATATTAGTTTCACCTTTTAAGTTGAATTACTGAAATAAATGAACTTTTGCACGATATTAAAATTTTTCGAGTTTCACCTAGAATATAGCAGAAACAGAATGTCGTATTGTTTTCAAATACAAAATAAAATTAAAATTGTGTGCATTATACATATGTACATTACATAATGTATATGTTTTTTTTTGCTTTGTGTTGTGTCGCCACATCCAGCTTTTTATCTATTGTTCTATCTATAGTGCAGTTTGAACCTCTGTGTTTGTCCTCACTTCTGCATCCTGTTGTAATTCTTCGAAATGCAGTGCCAGGCGACAGTCCCCAGTTTTTTTTTTGTAATGTCAGGGAAATTTGTAGCCATGGCAAGGCGACTTGTTTAATAAATCAAAAGTTTGTGGCATGCCTGCTGCCTCTGCCGTGCTGCTCAGCACATAAACAACATGTCGCAGCATCTGAATTTTGTCACTTACAGATGAGACAACAGCTCAGTGTTGGACGAAGGCCTGTCCTAGACGACTCTTACAGAGACATTTTGTCTACAAGCTTTTCCCAACTTTTCTCTGCATGTTGCCTTTTCTGTAGGGATGAGAAATGCAATTTGGGTTTAACTGAGTGTAATGCATTTTTTATCTGATAAAAAAACATGTGCATAAACTATGACGGAAGCACATTTACCGAATAAATTCCAGTTCACAACTAGTATTCACAAGTAGATGAGGGAGACACATTCCTGTGTACACTTATCGTTTAAATCCATCTCTTTTGTCCACTTTCACCCACTTCTGTCCTGATTTCTTCGACGGGAGGGTCTATGGGCGGGTATTTTAAGTCTATGTTGCTGCTATGTAAAGAAAAAACAAGCAAAGCGCGCCGGCGCGTTTGCCGACCCCAGCAGGTTAGTGTGTTCTTTCCGTTTTTCGATCCAATGGACAAAATAAGCTCAAGCAATTCATGTATGAATGTGCATGGAGACAACGGAAAAACACACAAGAGCATCAGTTTTAGTTTCTGCTCTGACAGCCACAAGACCAGCCAAACATCGTGAGTGTGTGTTAGAAATCAGGAATGTTGAGAGAACATTGTGCTTGATACGTATTTCGTCTTCAAACCAAACTTGGGTCTCCAGCCGACAAAGTTTAAATCCCGTCTGGCTAGAGCGCTTCCCGTAATGTTCACTCATCAGGTCAGACGACGGAGAGTAGACGTCTTTTGTGACACATTCGTCCACATGAGCGTTTACACTACGAAAGCAATCGAATGTGTTTTCGACTACATCTGGAAGTGGTGGAAAGTGGACAAGCTCAAACCGTTTTAAACCCCGTTTACACCTGAATTTGACGTCGTCCACTTGTAATCCGATCGACCAAAGCGCATCTTAATACCAGGTGTAAACAGGGCCAAACAAATCATGTGACTTTGCGCGATGGGACGGCGAACTTTTTGCACAGCATCTGAAATTACTGTTCAGACTGTTCGCATTGCAAAACATCTAACCTGTATCGGCTTTGGCTGCAAAAAAAAGTCATTACATAGTTTGTGAGTCAAAATGACCTGTTCGCCTAAATGTCATTCCAGGCCAAATCTCAATTCACAATCCCTATTTTCAGTAATCCAAACAATCCCAGTGCTCACTATGGATCCGTACACACTTTGTTCTCCTGCCTCTGAATGCCTGATTAATTAATGTTCCTTGTTTCTTCAACACAATAAAACAAAATTAATTCCCTTGTCATTAATGTAATAAAAGCAAGCGGGAACAAGCGTATGGCTAATCAGCGACTGAATCTAGCAGTGGTCTGCAGGGGAATATTAATTCCTGTTTATATTTGTCCTACAGTAAAAGTGGCCTGGAAACAAACCACAGCGTATTGAAAGTGGCGGCCTCGGGGTGGACTTAATCTCAGCAATGCTCACAAACACGCAGATGTGGAGATAACACAGGCGTTCTGGTGAAAAGAGGAAACAATGAGGAATCAATATGTTGCGGGGGGGATCGAATGTTTGCAGATGTCCTGCGAGCACAAGTGGAGGCATTCATCATGCGTGCAATATATGCAAGTCTCAGAGCAGTGAGAATATTTCTATTAGAAATAGAAGAAAAAAAAGGAAATCAGAACTCTGCTTTTCTTTGGCCGCTTTCGTCATGGCAACGGCACGGTACACACAAAATCAATTTCGATTCGTGGAAATGTAGCCAGCTGAACAAGTGCTTTTGACATTGAGCAGAAAAAGCTGATGACAGAGTGTATTGTACTTGCGCTTGCTTTCACAAAGACTGATCCAGACAGCCGTAGCTCCCAGCATACTTACAAACCACTATAGCTCTCAAGGTCTCTGTATTTTCCATGGGATGTCAAGTGGAAGAAACAAAACAAGAACAAAAAGAAAACACTTATTGTATTGTTTAGGCTTGCTAAATAATGCAGTGTTGCATACAGTCCTCATGAGCCAGACTCACAGGGCAAGAGCCGGCTGGGGGAGAATGCAAGAATGCTGCTTTTGTTTTTGTCGTTAATTTCATACTACACTTTTCTTTATGGGACTGTGGAAAGAGCATACTGGCACTCTAACTACTGTATTCCTTCAGTATGTACACTGTGAACCAGTATAAAGTAGTGTATTATAAGAGTAGAAGTGTGGTAAAACTATTTATTACTCTCATGACCCAAACTCAATGTGGTGGGTCACATAAGCAGTATGCAAGCATTTCATTCTGAACACAGTTCATGTCTGCCACATTTAACCTGGAAGGGCAGTCTTTGTGGACGTCTAAGGTGCTTTGAATTCTCTCTCACCCACCTTGATGCCAGATGCGTAGTGAAGCTCTGTCAGTCTGCATCACCGGCCCGACACAATGACACTGTGTGTGTGTGTGTGCGCGAGGCCAACTGTCAGCAGGCGACACAAATATCAGCATGACCAGAGAAGCCAGCGTGTCCTCTACAACCTCTGAGTCTGCATGCCACTACGGCACCATGTGGGACAGACCCCAAGGAACGTGGAGGATGCATATGGCAACAGGCTGGGACAAATCGCCTGGAGGAGTTTGAGTCTTATCCGAGTTGGTGCCATGACCTGGTCCAGCTGGGACCAGTCCAGTCCAGTCCACACACACACACGCACACAAGTCAAGTCACCTTTATTTATGTAGCGCTTTTTACAATACAGATTGTTTCAAAGCAGCTTTACAGAGATAACAGGAAAATAATGCAACAGAGTTTGTTTCGGCTGTACAGCAGATCTAGATAAAAATAATAATAATTTGTTACATATAGCGCTTTTTCTGGGACCTCAAAGCGCTTCACCTATGGAAGGGGGAATCTCCTCAACCACCACCAATGTGTAGCATCACCTGGATGATGCGATGGCAGCCATATTGCGCCAGAACGCCCACCACACACCAGCTTACTGGTGGAGAGGAGACAGTGATGAAGCCAATCAGTATATGGGGATGATTAGGAGGCCATGATGGACAGAGGCCAAGGGGAAATTTGGCCGGGGTTACACCCCTATAGGACCCACACAGGCATTAGGACCCACACAGACCACAGGGTGAGCGCCCCCTGCTGGCCTCACTAACACCTCTTCCAGCAGCAACCTGTTTTTTTATCGGGAGGTCTCCCATACTAACCAGGCTCAGCCCCGCTTAGCTTCAGTGGGCAACCAGTCTTGGGCTACTGGGTGATATGGCTGCTGGAATGACAAATAATATCTTTTAATATTAAATCTAATAATATTAAGAACTTAATCTAATAATATTAAGAACTTCAAGTTCAGTGATGGTTCATTGCTGACCAACGAAGAGTGTATGATCATGATTCAGGCAGCATTACAGGTCAGAAGTCAGATTGGATCAGAACATTCAGAATATTTTTCCAGATGGACACACACACACACACACACACACACACACACACACACACACACACACACACACACACACACACACACACACACACACACACACACACACACACACACACACACACACACACACACACACACACACACACACACACTGTTTTATGGAGTCTCTTTATAGCTTTTGACCAAAAAAAGGGTTTTGGATATTGCCATCTTTGTGGAGAAATGTTGTCCCCATAATGATGGGTTTACCTGGAACACACACACACACCATATGAAAACAAAAGCATTTTGTGTTTCACAGAAAATCTGTACGTTTGGAAAGGTGCGAAGGTGAGTAACTGACACCTTTTTAATTTTGTGGTGAACGAGTCCTTAATAAAACAACAATAACTTTACTTAAAAAAGCTAAACTGCATAAGATTTATGCTGTTTATGTTCCACAGAAGAATGAAAGTCATACAGGTTTAGAATGACATGAGGGTGAGAAAATGAAGACAGAATCCACATTAATGGGGGAACTATCCCTTTAAGACTTTGTAGAAAATGTATATGGAATATGTATATTTTGTCTTGCTCTTTTGAAAGACGTTCACTTGATTCTGCTTTTGACTTTTTGACTTGATAAACTATGTTTAAAACGAGCAATAAAAATAAAGACAACACGCTTCAAGAAAACTTTTATTTTTAATGAAAAAACCAGACAAATATGCTGATTAAGAACTAGCATAACAGTTTTCTCTTATAAAGCTCGCTTGAATTATAAAAAATGCGGTTGTCAAAATTCCCAGTAGGTGGTCCAGATCTATTTGTTTCTCATGGAACAGTGAAAGCGATTGTCCTCTCATAAATTCCTTCCACCGTGGGTGACTGAGCCGCTCGGCTATTTTCTGAGTAGCTTTGAGCAGTTGTCGACCCGACACCCAAAAACCTATTTCTTACATGTCACTGTGATTCGTGGAAAGCTCGGACAGTCTATTACGACACCCCATGAGAAATACAACTTGTAAATCAAATGATTCATTGGAAACAAGAATCTGTCTAGCTTGTGCTGCGTCGATGCATTATTCGTAAGATCGGACAGAGCACAATATAGCATTGTGTTGCGTTTGCGTCAAACGAGAGAACCCTTTCGTGTAGCTTATTACATAAACATGTTGGTTGAAAAGTCATGAAACATTAATTAATCCTAGTGACGTAAGTGAAATTAAGGCAAAGTCAATGTATCAATTACATGGTGTCCAGATTTATGTAAAGAGATTCTACTTGGTCAACATATGTTTTTTTCACAACCTGAATTACTCTTGCCCTGACATAAAAAGTACAAAATGATCTTAAGGCCCTGTAAAGTAAAAGCCAGTGGTTCTCAACAGGTTTGGCCACATGGGATTCACATTTTTAACTCCCTTGATTATTAAGCCATGACCACTGTTAGGTCCTGACCCACCGGTTGAGAAACACTGCTAAAAGCGGTCAATAAAAAAATGCAAAAGCATGAAACAATCTTCTGCAAGAAGATCAAGAAGTATGAAATCAAAGATTAAAAATAGCGTTAAACCCATTGTAATTACATAAGAGCGGCTGGCAGCAGGTGGCTTTGAGTATGATGATTATAACTAAGCGGCGGTTAAACATGTTTCCACCTGCAGACAGCGGGAGGTCTGTTTCCATTACATGGGGTTTAGGAGGACAAATCCCGTTGTGTTTGGGATGGCATGGGCGTTTTATGCATGAGTTCAGAGAAATGCACTTGGTTTTTAAGTGTGTGCTGCTGATTCTCCAAAACTGGAGAGCTGACAGCCGAAAAATGTGAGGTCTGAACCTGAAAGTGGAGATGTGCTCATAAATGCAGAAATATTCCTGCTTGTCTCCGAGAGGTTTTAGTTAGGTTTAGTTCGGTTGTTCTCGTGTTTTAATGTAGGAGAACTCATTTAAATATGGATCATTTCTCAGAGGCCTGTTTAATTCATATCCACCCCGCTGAAAACACCAGCATATGTTGTGTTTTGGACGCTGGTCATCATTATTGAATGCTTGTGTCCCCATTAAGCTTCCATAACAGCGAAACTTCCTGGTCAGCCAGCAAGAAAACCAGAGAAACGGCTCATAAACCATTTATGCTGAGATAAGATGGTTTGTTCAGCAGGGCAGGCATGTTTTATGGACTTTGATTAATAAAATAAAAGTACATTTTGGTGTTTTTTAAAAATAAATAAATTAAGTCTTACTCTGCATTTTTCTTGTTTTCCTAAAAAACTAAATTCTCACAGTTATGTCAAGTCAAGTCACCTTTATTTATATAGCGCTTTTTATATTATATTTGTACCTAAACAAAAATATTTTTTCTCTCAAGTTCCCAAGTTTCTTTCATGAAACACAAACGGAGGTAGAATGACACAATTGGTCACCATTCACTTTTATTACAGTGGAAAAAAAATATGAAAAGCAAGGACAATTTTTTCCACAAAGCAGTTCATGGAATGTGATCCCATAGAAAGCATCACAAATGACATCTCTTTTATTGAATCTCCTAAATAAATAAGATTAAATGGAGTGACTTACATATGTCTCCTCAAGAGAACCAGGAGAGATCTCAACGTCTTAAAGGGATAGTTCACCCAAAAATGAAAGTTCTGTCAGTAATTACTCACCCTCATGTTGTCCCAACCCCGTAAGACTTTCCTTCATCTTCAGAACACAAATGAAGTTATTTTTGATGAAATCTGAGAGCTGTCTCACTTAGGCTTCTTAAGGGATTGAAACTTGCTGGCCCAGAAAGTTATTAAAGACATCGTTAAAATAGTCCAAGTGACTACAGGTGACTTTATTCCACTATTCATTATCTTCAGTGTGGGCCTCGAATGAGTTCACACAGGCTGGGTCCCAATTCGCCTACTTATACTACGACCTAAAAGTATGTACTCTTTTTGTGAAGAAAAAGTATATACTTCTGAGTGTGTAGCAAAAAAGTAGGCAAGCTTTACTTCGTCATCTTTAACGGACAGATCTGTCGCGTGCATCCTGTCACTGCAATCTGCCCTGTCAATCATCTTGTCACAGTAAAAATCCTCCATTCAATCTAATTTAATTTCCTACCGTTTCGGAGAGAAATGTAGTCGCACGTTCATCTGCCAGTCGCGGATCTTTCATGCGGAGACTCTCCTCAGGTGTTTGGAATTTGAATATAATGATGCATTTAAAAGTTAATGGCTAAACGTGTCTTTACAAAAGTTCATAATCTGCTGCAGATGCAATATAATGTAGACAACATTGAATAAATACATTTTCGTCAGGTTAGATACTGATAATTAATCACTCAAACCCCTTTATCTAAACCGCTCTACATAACGCCAGACTCGCGCGTCCTCCATGTCTGTAGTTTTTGTAACACTTCACTCGTGTTTGTAGTTCTAACCGAATCCTTGCCCAACGCGCGATGGGTTATGGGCAATATTAGCCTTTAGAGTATGCATCGATCTGCACTTCGGATTCTGACCTGAAATAGTAGACCATCCGGGCATCTTTGGAACACTTATTTCAACATACTACGATTCAGGACGTACTAATTCTACTTTCGAATACTATTTAGGACGGATAGTATGCGAATTGGGACGCAGCCATAGTATATCTGCGCAGCGCTTCTGTGTTGCATGTCACCACGTAGGCTCACTATTGGCCGAGGCTGGTCATGTGTGTGATGCGTGTGACGTACAACACAGACGGATATACTACGTGAACTCACTCGAGGCCCACACTGAAGATAATGAATAGTGGAATAAAGTCGTTATTTTTGTTCGTTTTTTTGCGCACAAAAAGTATTCTCGTCACTTGATAAACATATGGATAAACACTGTAGTCACTTGGACTATTTTAACGATGTCTTTAATAACTTTCTGGGCCGGCAAGTTTCAATCCCTTAAGAAGCCTATGGAGGAGTGAGACAGCTCTTAGATTTCATCAAAAATAACTTAATTTGTGTTCAAAAGATGAAGGAAAGCCTTATAGGGTTGCAACAACATGAGGTTGAGTAATTAATGACAGAATTTTCATTTTTCGGTGAATTATCCCTTTAAGCCGTGCTCAGATTTGCCAAGACATCAAAATCTGCAATCAAAAGTCCAAGATCTCAATATGAACTCAAACATTTTTCATCCAGTTCTTCGATCAAATGATCTGAGCAGTTATCAATATAATATAATATAATATAATATAATATAATATAATATAATATAATATAATATAATATAATATAATATAATATAATATGCACAACCAGGCACTAAATTGCCTCTAAGATCATGTAAAAAGGAACAGGAATATTCCTGAACCTGAATGAGGGAATTGTCTGTGGAAGGGTGGATGTTTGGATTGATCATCTTTCACAGTTGTTCTGGTTCCGGGTCATCTGTTGTCATTGAGTCATGGGACAGCTTGCATTTTCTCTCTTTACTCTCTCTCTCTCTCTCTTACAGGTGTGCACACGCAGGCTGGTGAAGCCGAGAGGATTTATCGATGGCGAGAGTGAAGCTGTCATGTCGCGCTGGTGTTTACCACCAGCCCCATTCTCTGAGCGCAGACCGGGTTTGTTTTGGAAGGGATCTCTATCGCATCCTAATGAGCTGCATCCAGCGGATGGGAGAGACCACACCACGCTTTCACACACATGGGATCGGAAAAATCAACAGACCACCATCCCTGCTGGAAGAACAGCCTCTCTGGGTCACAGTAATGTCAGGAGCCGAGCAGCACTCCACTTCTCACGACAGACATTCCATCAATAAACTGAAGAAAAATATATTTGTCAGTATTTTGTGTTGTTTTCCAGTCAATTTCATTTTAATAAACTTTCACAAAACAAGGCAAACTGAAGCAAAGCTGTGTAAGTTAGTATAAATAATAATGTATGGATATACCATATATACTTATATACAGTAATGTCTGGCCTACAATTGATATCTTCAGCCTTTATTAAAAAAATATTAAAAATTCAAGATTTTGTAAGCATATTGCATAATTACTCTGTCAATTGTTTTATTTGTGATTATAACACAATCAAACAAGCCAAATTGTGTGGACATCATTTTTGCCCTTGCCGTCATACAACGAAATTATGCAAAACTGCAAAAACCAAAGAGAGAACCAATGACATATTAATAACTGATTGTTGTAGTCAATGTATGCTTTGTCCTGTGCATTTTTTTGGATTAATAAAATAAAACCTGTAGCTGTAGTTTGCCTTTTTTGCCAAATACATTGTCATATAAATACCTTAAGTTTATTTTTATTTTATTTTTATGTTTTATTATGTTTAATTTAATTATGTTTCATATTATACATTATATTATGTATTTCAAGTCTCAATATTTCATGCAGCTTTGCATATCCAGTTTCAAGAAAGTTTAAATAATTTTACGTAAAAATAGGACAAAAATATTGTTGCAATGTATTTGATGAAGCCAAATTATATTTGATTAATAATACATATATTTTTGCACTGCAAAAACTGATTTTCTTACTCAGCGGTTTTGTCTTGTTCTCCAGAATAAATATCTAAAAATGCTTAAATCAAGATACTTTTTTTTTTAAACGCAAAATTACTTATTAAGTCTTGCTTTCTGAAAAAAAGAAGAAGCTTAAAACAAGAAAAATATATTTTTGCAGTGTACAGAAAATTCCTCCAATCTTTCAATGCAAAGAGTTGGGTTAGTTGATCTTTTCGTCCATTATTCACTGTATTCACAGCCGTGTGCATTAAAGCCCTCTCCATCTACATCAACACGCAGCATTTTGCCCCGGCCTCGAATAAAAGTGCACCCAGCCTCAAGTGCACCAGTGACTCCATCAATCCGCTCATGCCATGTTGATTTACATTTCCCTGACAGAAAGCAATTTATGGCATGCAGAAATCCAGAATATTTAACATCCCCTTCTTCTCTTTCCCTCTTGATTCTGAACATATCACAGGTGATGGGATCAAAATAAAGGCACAGGAAAACTACCTGAAAGAGAACCATTGATCACGGGCCACGGCACATCTCCTGCCAGATCGTCTTATAATCTTAAACAGAGCGACAAATTACACTCAAGTTCATATGGAAATCGTTGACTTTGGTTTCATGGCAAATATGCACACAGTTGATGAGACACATGAGATTACCGGAGCCTTTTTCAGAAGAAACATCTGAGAAATAGGAGACACACAGTGGTGGGCCGTCAGGGCCAGCAAGGCCTTCTCTGCTGGCCTAAACATTATCAGAATCACTGACTTGAACTTTAATATATATATTTTATGAATGAGTATTACATGATTCCCAATACTAGTCCATTCACGTAATTTCATAGCTTTTCTCTTGGTTGCGCTGCTTCCAGTAGTGTATGTTTATTTTAGCGCTTTTATCCAATCATATTTCAGCCATCATGTGTTGCCAGGGTCAAATATATCTGCCTCGAGGCCTTCAGAATCGATAGTGCGGGCGCCTGTAGCTTAAAATGAATGGCAATGAAACTGTTGCTTTAACCAATCAGATAATCAGTCAGATTTAATCAGCCAATCAGATTTCGAGTTGAATGCACCGGGGCCATCTAGCAGGCATACAACAACGTAAGCATTTTCACGCCCTTTGATTGGATGGTCAGATTGTGTACTATTATTACTGGTAGTCAGAGATAGCTAACCGCATCTGTAGCGAACTGTGTAAACTAAAATATATTCCTGTAGATTTAATAGTTTTTCAACCCACAAATTAATGTTTCTTTCCTTCCTCGACCACCAGCAGGTTCAAACCTACCGGAAAAAATCCCTTATTCAGCTTTATCCAGCTTACGCAGAGTCACGGATCTCTATCGATCTGTCCGGATAAAAACAGAACAGACTGCAATGTATGCCAGAGCTGATTTTGAAGCCAAAAGTCGCGCTGATCTCATTGATATCGTTCAAAAATCTGTGTGAGAGCTTGTGTCGGCTGTAACGTTACACATCGTCATGTTTTGCGGTGTTTTCCGCTTCTGTCGAGCAGACACTTGCAGCACTAAAGCCAATTAAAACTTATGCCAGAAATACGTCGGGACAGACTCGACTTTCAGCACTTTATAGATGGCAATAGAAAAGGTTGTTGGGACTGAAACGCACAGACAACCTGTACATCCAAGTAATTTAAGTCTTTTTGAGGAAAGAAATTAGAATGGATTTTGTATTAAAAAAATAGGCAGTAGTTTTGGTGAGTATAATGCATTTTTGCCCCCGTTTTTGTCCGTGCATAATATTTTCTTCCTAATTTTTCTTGTAAATTTATGATCGAAGCAACTTCTTTTTTCAAACATTAATACTATTGTAACCATTGAAGGACAAGACAAGGGAGTTTCCTTTTCTGAATTTATAATCAGAACGCAAGAACCACTGTAGCCGAACGCACTCCCAGCCTTTCCCGAACTCACCGCATTAACCCTATAACTGCCGGTGCAAAATAAAAACAGGAATAACTCTGTTTTTCGTTATTAATTCAGGTTGGACATCACTGAAGGCCTAGGTGTGAAATGCACGGCCCGCCACTGGAGACACAGGAAACATTTATTCAAATTTCATCCCATTTATCCATTGATGCATACAATGCTTTTCTTTTTCTTCAAATATATATTTTACAACCCATTTTACAATTACTAGAAAATCATTCAAATGTCTAACCAAAAGTCCCCACGAAATTAAAATAGATTCTTTTTTTTTGGCTTTTAGTATTAATATGCATGACAAAATTCACATTTAAGTTATAAGCATTCAAAACTTATAGTCTCTCACTTCCACCAATGGATTAACGATTTTGATGACATCATTAAGCTTCTCATCAGATTTTCTGTCCAATCAAATGGTCTCTAGAATCTGAAGCCCCGCCCCCTACATTATAAATAGACAGGATCAGGAGGAAAAACGGTTCGAGATTCAACACTGAGCTGTGATATATAAACAAAATGCTATTGGTTGTTTTAAAAAAGGGGAGGAGCTGTTCAATATGCCCCGCCCTGTATTTCTGTTTCAGTGGAAATTACGTCAACACATTGAATTATGCTACGCGTTTCAAGGCATTTCAGTGGACCTCCTTTTAATTATTATTTTTATTGCAGAATGTACATAAGACAGTGGACCTTTAAAGTAGAAATCACAAAAATTGAGCCCGCTAAAATTTTAAATTAGCATTTCCATGGTAAGGCAATGTCCACAGGATGATCTAAACGTTTAAGCTTTCAAATCACCTAATTTATGATAATTAATTTATGATAATGGCCGCTGACAGTTAACAGGCCATACGTATGGATGTAGTCCATAAACCATAAATATTTTGCTCATATCTCACAAGAAAGTTGAAGGACAGCCTTCATATGTCTCTAAGACCCATTGAAAATATGCAGTTTAACTGCAAAATGACTTCCAGGCAATGATCCAACAAGCAGCACAGAGAAATGAGAAATGACAGATGCACTTTCCAAATGCTTTTAGGCTTTTTATCCTACTGGGCATTTAGTCTCACATTTTTTGCAAGTTTCAAAAGATCTACGAACCAATCATCTAGGAGAAATTGACTCGCGCAGCCGGGTTTCCTATAATTGAACGCCTGCCTTGATTGAACTGTCTGAGATTTGCGTGCGGCATATTTCACAGGGAAGATCTCGGGAGCGATCTTTGAATTATTTAGGCGATGCTTCACGGAGCCTGTTGATTTTAAGACGTCGTGTATTTGGCAAACAGAAAACTGTTACCATTTTTTGCAGCCGTTCTCCGGAGAACAAACAACAGTGTATGCCAAGATACTGAAGGCATTAATATTGATATCAAAATCATGCGTCATGTGCGATTCTCTCTGATTCACTCTTGCTGCGGTTCTGCTATCTGTCACATATAATCCCACCACATGCGCTAATTGAGACTCAAGACAGACATTAATTGCATTTCCACATAATTAACACATTACAATGAATTTGCTCGTACCTGGGTTATTTTAGTACGTGAAATCAGAATTCAGCTCTACTTACAGTAATAGATTAGAAGAGCATGTTTGGAGAAGGAAAGTCGCTTGTAGTTGTACGACAGAATGAAACACTAGAAGTTTACTGCTAAAGTCAAGGCTGGAGCAGAGCTTGAGTCTTATTTTAATGGCTTTCCTTATACTGAAAAGTTGTTTGGAGAAAGCAGTAAATTGCCATCTCCACACAGCTCACTATTCAAAGCCTCACAGAATGAAACCGACGACTTTTAAAGCCGCCATGATTCCGGGTTGTGGCTTGAGGGGAAAATCATAAACGCTGCGTTCAAGGTTACCAGGGTCTGCGCTTACAGTCTTTGATAGATATATTTGACATCACGTTCTCTTCAAATCTCTTATAGCCTGAAGAGCGTACAGTTGTGCTCAGTGTGAAAGGAATGAACCGGGTTCTTAGAGGCTATTGATTAAAAATTCGGTCTTTTAACTTGTAACTATATAGTCAAAAGTAAATCTGCCTAAAAAAGTTCCACCACTAAAATTTTAAACAACTTTACAGCTCAAATTACACAATTTTGTAAGGAAGAGAAACTAAATGATTTCCTATACCAGAATAAAGCCATTTGGACTTGATTATGGCCAATATTTTTTTAAAGTAGGCCTATATTTGTCAATTAATTGTTTGAAAAGGTACACGGTTTAAGGTCAGAAAGTTTTTCGTTGTTTGACAGGAATTCATACTTTTATTCAGCACAATATTTAACAATAGTGTCAATAAAGGCTCTCACATTGTTACAAAATATTTCAATTTTAAATATATATTTATTTTTTTGTAAGTTTCTATTCATCCACTAAAATAATAAGCAGCACAACTGATTTTAAAATCATTGAAGGATCATGTGACACTGAGGATTGGAGTAATGATGCTGAAAATTCACATTAATAAATTACACTTTAAAATATTATTCACATAGAAAACAGTTATTTTAAATTGGAATAATATTTCACGATATTACAAATTTTACTGTATTTTTGATTAAAAAAAGGCTACTTACTGTAGATTGCATTTAAGATAAATTTGATAATTTCATGTACAGTATTTCCTAATAATCAAACCCATGACCTTGATGTTGCTAGCGCCATGAACTACTGTTTGAGTCCATTATGATTATCTAGTTATTTCCGAACACTCATCTGCATAATGCACGATACTTGCACTGCGACACGTCTGGTCTCAGTCATCTCTGTTAGTCCTGAAACATCACATGCTGGTTTACTGACACGAGTCTGAAAGAACAAGAGGTGTGTGGGGATCAATGAGGTCTCGGCCCATGAAGCAGCACACATCCACATGGTTTAAGCTGCAGTATTCTCATTTATTCCAAAGAGGAAACATCAAGGAGAAAATGTGATTGAACACAAGTCCACAAGTGTGCCAAGCACAGCTGGGTTACTCACGGTGGCCGCGGTCACGACAGCTGTTGACACACAAGCTCCATCCTTTAATCTGGAACTTCTCTCTGTGTGTATGCCATTAGATCAGATTTACACAGCTCTCCCTGCATCGCCTGCTGGGGAAAATATATCTTTTTATCAAGCATACTGTATACAAGAGACCATCAACACTGGAATATTTGTGTTAAATGATGTGATGGCATGAACATGATCCAGTGGTGGTACAGTGATATCAGATGCAAATACCATAATGCTTTCAAATATAAACTACCGGTCAAAAGATTGGGGTCAGTTAGGATTTTTTATGTTTTTTTTTTAATTTAATTAAATCTTTTGCTCTTCAAGGGTGCATTTATTCATACCGTAAAAACAAAACTTTGAAATATTACATTTTAAAATAACTGTTTTCTATTTGAATTTATAATAAAATGTAATTTATTCCTGTGATCAAAGATGAGTTTTCAGCATCATTACCCCAGTCTTCAGTGTCACGTGATCCTTCAGAAATCATTTGAATATGATGATTTGCTGCTCAAGAAACGATTCTGATTATTAGCAATGTTGAAAAAAAAAATTTGTGCTCCATTTCTTTCAGGATTCTTTGATGAATGAAAAGTTCAAAAGAACATTTATTTGAAATTATTATATGCTGAATAAAAAAAAATCGTACCCCAAACTTTTAAACGGCATAGTCAAATACTACAATATTTACATGGTACCTCAAGAATTATGATGCATGTCCACAATAAACGGTAAATGTTCACAATTTGAGATCTGCTGTGATACTGGAGTCTTTTTTCTCAGGAAAAAAACAGCCAGTTAAATCTCTTTTCTATTAAATTGTGATTTTTTGGGGGGTGGTCAGTAGTCATTTATTAAATAATATATTATCTTTGTACGACTGTTTTACAGCGAGATTTTACAGCGAGTCAAAAGCATGACAGCACTAATTTTCCAGTTTTAATTCCGTCACAAATGCACGTCAGACTGTTTTGTTTTTAACTTGTGTTGGAATGACCTTGGAAAATCCGGCAATTGTTTGGTCACACTTTGATTCACACCGCTGTGTTCTTTGGTGTTTGTGTTGTGCTGCGTTTGCCCTCCGGAGGCCCAAAGATGATGAGAGTCGAAGCTGTGCTTTCTCCTCATCAGAATAACAATGTCGCCTTTGTCTCGACGCCTTACCTGCAGTTTGTCAGAGACTGCGTCTGAGAACTCGGCGAGGCGGCGGTACACAGAACCGGTTTAAGTGATTTAAAATGGCCTTCCGTCGGGATCCAAAGAACGCTTGGCATCAATAATGCAACAAACTCTGGAATGTGATAAAAGAGAGTTATGATACTGTCACATTGGCATCTAAAAAGCAAGATGAAATGGCCAGTTATTCTGCCTTGATTTGCAACAGCAAAATATGATGACTTATGACAAATCGCAACATTTCATATAATCTGAACTTATTTTGTAGAGTTCTTCACTTCACAAAACGTTTTGCAGAATTCCTCGTCATAACGGTAAAGAAACCACAATTCTCTTTGGGTCCTTAAAATAGACCAGACTAAAACTCTCAATGCAATGGGAGTTTAGTGCTTACATTGGCACAAATCTGTGTTCCTCCTGGTCTTTCTAAAAAGGAACATGCTAATACTCAGAAGTATGTTTGCTTTCATAATTCATCTAAGCTAGATCTATTTGTTCGCATCCCACTGGCACATGTAAACAATCATTCATGCCTATATTTAAAGTCTTAAAAATTTGGGTTTGGCAGTGATAGAAACACAAGATTTCCAAGTCTTCCCGCATGCGGAGATCAAATGGCAAGCTGTTAGTGCGATCAATCGAGCTCTTTGTTCTGGCCGTCTTCATTCAGGGCAATCTATTCGTTTTTATGTAAATGCCCTCAGCATCAGGGTCGTGTCAGAAGTCAATGCCTTTTAAATTCTGTTTCAGTTCCTGAATATGAATCAAACCGAGTTGATGTTGCAAACAACATGCAGAATTGTAATTCATCATATTAATCCAAGAAAGCGTTTACACTGAAAGAATTTTGCTGTGAATTTTGTTATAATGCTTTTATTAAACCACAAATATGTTATCATACACATATTTCCAGAAACAATTACATTATATATACACACATAGTACTGTTTAAAAGTTTGGGGTCTATGACATTTTTAGATGTCTCTTATGTTCACCATAGGTTGGATTTATTTGATCAAAAATGCAGTGGAAAATCATTCAAATATACTGATTTTGCAATTTTACAATTTATGTTGAAAATAGCTTAAAGGGGTGGTTCGGGATTTTGGACATCGGACCTCATTTTCAAGTTAGCCTAGTTGTTATTCATCAGTGGAGACAGTTTTCAAAAATGTTCATCCAGTCCTTCCAGTTGCTTAGTTCATAGACATCATATAGATAGACGCCCTATCGACCGCGACTGCCTATTAGCGCGGTCGAGCCGTGGAGCCGCCATCTTAAACCGGTCACCCGCTCCACTCAGTGTAATCTGTATGGCAGGTGCAATGAACTGTCAGCGCATTTAATTAATCATACCTCACTGATTTTCACGCGGGGTTTTTTTCTGCAAATGTCATTCATGTAGCTATGATACAGGACACATGGTTCGGCATATTTTAATATTCATAGTAGGCTTAACAGTAATATAATATTCTGATATCAGATATAAAGTGACCAGACGTCCAAAATCAAAATATGTGATGTAGGATATAAGGTATTTTATAAATCATACACTATAAATATGATAAAGAAGCAGAAACAGATAGTTTCAGTAAAGTAAGATATTTTAATAAGTTGAAGAAACAATAATGATGTGACACACTCACACACACTCGATTTGCGCATCGCCGTCATGTGTGTATTAAAGTTAACGTTACACAGGTAAGTTAAAGTTATTAACTTACATAGATTGGTTCCTGATATCACGTGCGCAAACACAAATAACCTATATGTATATATGTATACTACAGGGCCGTTGAATGCTTGTATCTGATAACCGAGAAGCTCTTATAATTATTACTTTACGCAACCTCTCCATGCGAGTGATGCAGTAAACACAGCCTAGCTAACGTTAGCTGGCTACGATTTCTGTACAGTAATATCAAAAATCCTTGCTCCTTCTCAATTATCTGGTAATATTCTATTCACAAAATACAACCAAAAGTACGGTAATGTTAAAAATTACTTGTGAAAAGTAATCCCGGGCCCTATATTGCGATGGTCCGCCGATTAGAACAGGAAAATGCTCCACAGTGCTCTGGAATCTAACTGCTGCTAAGCAACGAAACTAGGAGTACGACCGGTTTAAGATGGCCGCCGTATTTCTCGGTGCCCAGCGGCCAATAGGGCATCTAGTCTCTATATAATATCTATGGCTTAGTTCGCCGATGCTAGGCTAGCGCGAGTCAACGGTATCTGTGCTAGCCTGCCATTAAAAACAGTTTTACCCACTCCACAGTACACCAAAATCAAATAAATTATAACGCCAGACTGTCGATGTAAATGTCTATTGAGAGAATAATGTTAGAAATCAAACTACCGGTACTCTTACATCTCAATGATCGCATTACATTTACAGGAACTAGTTTCTCAGCAGCGGCGGAATTTTACTTTGCTCCGGTTAGTAGTACTGCGCCGAAAAGTAAACACAGAAAAGAAGCGCGCGCACTACAGACGGGACGTCTAGCTAGCTAGTAGTAGCCATGAACAACGATATTGAAAAACATTTGATTGTAAACTAAGGAATTGGCAACATGGTGATTCGTTGTGCATTTCGAAATTGTAAAAATAAACCAAATAGATGGTCATGCAAAAAGTTTCCACAAATTTCCATTGAGAGACCCAGAAAGGAACCAACTGTGACTTCTTTCTGCTGTGGCTTGGACAACGAGACACCGGCAGAGACTATTAAAGTTGCGAATTTGTAGTGATTATTTTAGACCAGACGACTTTGAAAACCCCCATCATCGAAACGTTCATAAGTCACTGACAAGGAATGCAGTTCCAGCCGTCTTTCCAGATGCACCAACAGCAGATGAACAGGTAATAACTTTTGTTAGGCTACTAAAGCTATCTATGAAGCTAGTCCCTTTCATAACTGATAGAATGACAATGACAACGTTAGTGGAGATAACGTTACAGTTCAATTTCTGCCTTTTTACCTCGATTAGTTCTTCTTTCGTATTCCGGCTCATACATGTACGGTTCGTTGAATAAAACACATTCCTCGTCTCCAAAGTCTGAAACATTGGCATGGCTTTCAAACGTGGCCATAGTCCTATGTTGATTTCTTAGTGAAATATCCTCTGCTTCTGTAGTGATGAGTGTCAGCGGCAGGTAAATACACTTGCGTCATGTGGAGACTCTCTCGGTTGCCTAGGTAACTTAATATCAGTCCGCCGCTGCTGTATACTGTGCTAATAAATACAGGGAACAAAGTGTAACTATTGCAATGCAATGAAAGGGTAGTTTGATTTCTAACATTATTCTCTCAATAGACATTTACATCGACAGTCTGGCGTTATAATTTATTTGCTTTTGGTGTACTGTGGAGTGGGTAAAACAGTTTTTAAAGGGGTCATGACATGGTTTTTTTTATTTTATTATTATGTTCCCTTAGGTGCAAATATAGTATTACTATAGTTTTTTTTACAAAAAAACTTTTAAAATGTAGTGATTTATGACCTTTTCCCACCCTGTTTTTCATCCTCTGATTCAAACAGTCTGTTTTGGGGGTGTTTCCCCTTTAAGAGTTCAGTGTTAACGCCCACTGTTATGATTGGCTAACGTCAGTGCCTATGCATCAATTATTAACGCCCCCAGCCAGAACCTGTGCGGATTCGGCGCAACTGTTTAATAGCAGCTGATGCATGTGAAGCGATGGCTCTTGCAATGATAAAACCTTATTATGTTTGAGCCGGAATCAGAGGAAAATGAACGATCACCACAACAACGAAGACTGGATCAGCCCGTGTCCACATGGAAAGTGAAACTATTTTGAATTAATAAAAAAAAATTAACCCGAGACACTTGAAAACGGATTATTGTTACATAATTTTCCTATAGCTTAATTTGCTAACAGTTTAACATTATTTAACTAATTCCAATGAAATGATTGGGTGTACCACGGACAAAAATGCATGCACAGGCCATATTTGAAGATGCAGCATTGATAAAGGCAACATTTTTAATTTTCTATCACATGTAGGCCTACTAGAAAGGCGACATATTTTCAAGATTCTCTTATACAAATGTGTTTATATTAGCCATGGTAAAAAGTAAGTTTGCGTCGTCGTTGTTGAGCCCAGAATATTCGGCACGGACTTATCTTTGAGCAACAGTTTTCTGGCAAAGCCAAGCATCATATTGGGATTTTTTCCTCAAAACAGTCATCTCTATAATGTATAGAACACTGTCGTGACTGGGACGTCCGCAAAAAATAAAGTGCATCCATTTTTCCCTGACGACTGGATCTTTCAGCGTATTTAAAAAGTAGTTTAAAGTTTTAAATACATTACTTACAGTTTGCGTCGTCGATGTTGAGCCAAGAATAGTCGGCACGGACTTATCTTTGAGCAACAGTTTTCTGGCAAAGCTCAAAACAGTCATCCACACGATTAAACTAACACTGCCGTGACTGAGACGTCCGCAAAAAATAAAGTGCATCCATTTTTCCCTGACGACTGGATCTTTCGCAGCGTATTCAAAGATGTTGTTTGTCCACAGCCAGGAACAGCACATCTGCGGCGTCGTAACTTCCCTGTACACAGACCCACTCGCTGTCCGTCGACTGAACACTTGTGAGGCGAGCGGCGCGCGGGCGCGACGATGATACGAAATGAGCGTAGCTGCCTTGCGCTGAAAGCGTAGTTGTCTTGTGCGGGAGGCGGTCTATATGCAAACGCTGGCACGTCACTTCGTACCGTGACGTCACTTCTTACCCTGGATCCAGAACGAGCTGTATTTAGAGCTTGATTAAATAAATGATTCGTTTATAATGGGGAGGACGTCTTAAGCTATGAAACTTGCAGGACGTTTTAATGGTACAAAGACCTCTTATATACCAAAAGATCAAGGCAAATTTGGTTTCTCATGTCATGACCCCTTTAATGGCAGGCTAGCTTATACCGTTGACTCGCGCTAGCCTAGCATCGGCGAACTAAGCAACTGGAAGGACTGGATGAACATTTTTGAAAACTGTCTCCACTGATGAATAACAACTAGGCTAACTTGAAAATGAGGTCCGATGTCCAAAATCCTGAACCACCCCTTTAATATTTTTTATGAAAGTATTCAGTATTCCTGATTATTAATAAATAGAAAGTTCAAAAGAACAGCATTTTTTTTAAAGAGAAATCTTTTGTAACATTATACATGTATTTACTGTCACTTTCGATAAATTTGATGCATTCTTGCTGAATAAAAGTATTAATTAAAAACAACAACAACAACAAAATCAACTTACTGATCTCAAACTTTTGAACGGTAGTGTATCTTTAAATATATAATTAATTCAATTATTAATTTCATGAACTTATAGTTTAGATAAATTATGTTCAGATAAATAAGTTATAAGAATGTGTGTATTTAAAATATAACAGTAGACATGTCTACATAATTCGTCCAAATTAATAACGTAATAATGTTGAAAAAGAATCTTGTGCTGCATGGTCTAATTCATTTATTGCATTTAAAATCACATACTTGCAGAGCTTGTGATGTGTTTGAAGAAGAAATTAAAATCATTTGAATATGTAAATTGGCAAGACAAAACATATCCAAATGATAAACTCTCACTCTATGATTGTGAAACTTAGCAGTTAATCCGCGAATCGCATGCGTGCCGGTCTGTACAAATCACGGATCAACTGTGACCCGTTGCACCCATAATAATTAATGAACACACTTATCATATCATCCTGATCCAGTATGTAAATGTATCCCCGTCCCCAAAAATGTTGCACCCCTGCATGGAAGTATGCAGACCGGCATTAAAAGAGAAACGAATTCTTCAATTATTCAGGATTTGCCTGAGCCTGCTCGCTGTACTATTTTTTATTGATAAAAGGTCAAGGGGTCTGTATGCTAATACGTGTGCTGATAACGAGCTTTGATGTTGCAAATCAACTGTCAGATCAAAGCCTGGTCTCGCAGACCCGTGAGGGTTTGGCAGCCACAGTCTCCAACCTCCCTGTTTTCAGAGACCAATTAACACCTGCCTCCATCTAATTGCCGAATGCCCTCCACACAGCAAAACTGCTTAGCAGGTGATTAGCGATGCAAAATAGATGCTGGCGAGACCAGCCATCCAAAGCCTGCGTGTTTCAAAACTCCTGTAAAGTTGAGCCAATCATTTGGACGGCTGTTCCCAGGGCAGAGCTCTCGGCATGCTAAAAAGAGGTCAAGATGAAACCTGCTGAGCGGATTCTGAGACTCCGCAAGTGAGTGTTTGCCGAATTAAGATGCAAAGGAACATGCACAGTGCACAACGCTGCAGTTTTGGATTGTAGAGATCTGAACAAGTTTAAAAGCGTTTAAATTTAATTAAACCTCAATTATTCAATGCTCTGATTTTGGTTAAAGGAATTAACTCACCCAAGAATGTCTGTCATCATTTAGTTACCTTTATGAACCTCTTTTCTACGGAGCCCCTAAAGGGACATGTTAATGGAAAAATGGGAAGAAAAAACATATTTCAATGCTTTTGCGCTCTCTTGCTAAAGTTTTGTGTTCCCGAGAAACGCAAATATTTTGCAAGTGAACGCAAAGTTTATTGGGGGAACACAAACTTTTTTCAGTGAACACAAAGTTTCTTAGGGGAACGCAAACACTTTATGAAAGAAACGCAAAGTTTCCACAAACATTTTGCAAGTGAACGCAAAGTTTCTTGGGGAACGCAAATATTTTTCGAGCAAACGCAAAGTTTACTCACCATCATGTTGTTCCAAACCTGTACGACTCTCTTTATTTCTGTGGAAACAAATCATTCAATGAATTTCTTTTTTTGGTGAATTTACTACAAAAGCAGTGCATCATCACTCATGTTAATGATAAATAAAAACCCAAGAGTGTAGTCACGTATGTCTCATCGATCATTTATCAAGTATTCAGTTTTCATGAAAAACTGAAACAATGTTTGAGTAAAACCGTGAAGATCACCACTGTTCATCTGTGCACCACTTCAAGGTGGCAAACATGCACCAATGAACCAGTTACAAATGAGGTTACTCAACATTTTGATGTCAGATTGAGCAGTATGTTTATTCTGTGGACAGATCAAAGACGAGGAATTTAAGATCACACTGGCAAGCAAGCAACCTCAGACTGAGTCTCTGTTCTCTTCAATGGTTTGAGCCGTTGGAAACACTTAAGTCTGCTCTTTGAAATCGTTTCACTGGCTGAGAGTGAGTGCATGTGCCACGTGTAAAAATAATGGCGAAAGGCAGTTTCTTCATGATTTGATCATATTTCAAGTGTCCAAATCCACGGATCCCAATCCAGTGGCTGAATGTGATTTATTTTCACAACAAGCTCTTATCTTTCAATCAGAAATCTCCAGCTATGCCATTTGCATATGAACGTGATTGTTTAGTGCATGAGAATGAGTTCTATTTATGATCCTCTTTTCATAAAGCTGTTTTCTAACCATGCACAGAAAATATGTCAGTCCACAAAATGACAGCTCAAAAATCATGGCCTGTTTGTGAATTGGAGAACTTAATATCCTAAATGAAGATATGCCAGGCATTTGTTTACCGTCACATGAAACGTGATGGTAATGTTTGGCATTCACTCCTGAAAAACATAAATGTGAGATTAAGTTATTTTTAATTCTCTTGCAGTGAATGAATTCAAGAAAATTAATATTGCTTAGAGTCCATTCCTGTCTGCACAATAAATGTGGCAGCAAGTTTACATTTCCTCAACCAACAGACTCTCATGACAACATAATAATATGTATGAGAAGGTACAATTGCATGATATTGCAAGAAAAAAATGGAATTAAAGAAAAACAAACAAAAAAGCTATTAAAGTTACCATAATCGAACATTTAACATTTTTATTGCTTCCCATTCTAGGGGACAGAAAATGTCCTCTAATTGAAGAATTACCCATCACATCTGTTTCTACTTCTCATAATATCACATGCATTTCTATCAAGGTTGTGTATGGAATGCTATTAAGGGAATGAAACCCCTAAACCCAAATAAAACACTGAGTTCCCATTAGACAGACCCATTGCTCTTTGTCCCCTTGTGAAAAAACACATTTCATGTAAAATAGAGTATTGCCTCGTTTCCCTTCACCCTTCCCAGAGATTGGATTGAGTTGGTTCAGTTTTCATTAGCTGTGTTCACACCACAAATGAATGTGACAGATCTGATTTTGAATCAGTGAAAAGCAAAAATGATTAAATTGAGATTCACAACCCAACATATCATAGTGGTAAAATTATAACCCAATATATAATTTCATAATGACGATAACATTCCCATGTCCAACGCGTCTGTGAATGAAGCCAAAGGTTTCTCATTGAAATCAATAGAGTTCCCTTTTCGACGATACCGCCTAGGATTACAGGTACCTAGTGTCTAATTTTAAAGCTGCAGTCCGCAGTTTTTCCTCTTTGTCGCCATCTCTGATAGAAATCTGCAATTGCAGTTATTTGCAGAATTACCAACTTTACGTGGGTTGTGCTTCGGCACGGCACAGCGCGGATAAGTCCAGTGTTTTGAGGAGAATGCGCGGCTGTCAGTCACCGCGCCGGTGTGGATACTGGTATTCAGAATCATAAATTATACTTTTTGGAAGTATGACCAACAATATAATTTCCCCCGGAAAATGTCATCTGAATAATTAAGTAACATCCACTGTTCTGACCAACTAAGATAAAAAAGCATTGCAGTAAATCACGCTGATTAACGATCGATTATCGTATCACGTCAAACCGTGCAAATTATTGTTCTCAAATTGTTAATGTTAACAACATCAGCATTGCGTGACTACATTTAATGCCCTTCCGATATTATCCTTGTTTTCGAATGGGCCGGTTGCAGTCTCTTTTTTTCTGTAGCCACTCCGAAGTCCAAAGTTTTTTGCATTTTACAACGGGTGATCTCCAGTTGTCACTGTTGATTGTCGTTTGAGCCTTTGCTGTGAGAAAAGGCCATAAATCTCCACCTCCAACATCCTCACACGCAATATAGCCGACTAGCCGGAACACTTTCTTTATGTGTACAGATATTACGTAATGACGCAAAGGAAAGTCCACCAGTACCACTGGAATTAAAAACATAATTACAAGCTTACCGTTTTGAATCGAGCTAAGTTTTGAACACTGGCTGCTTATGTACTTACTCAAAAATGTACCCAAAAAAGTTACAGACTGCAGCTATAATGCGGAAGGCACTTGACCATCCGTCAGTTTTGGACGCCTTGGGAGTGAGAATGGTTTGACAATGGGTTGACTTTTTCTCTCGCAATTGGAAGGTTATAACTCTCAATTCAGACTTTTTTTCCCTCAGAAGCGTGAGATGTAAACTTGCAATTGTGAGGAAAAAAGTCAGAATTGTGAGATAAAAAAAAATTTAAGGGCTCTTTTTTATTTTTTATTCCGAGAGGGAAACAAGCTTCCATACGTATGAAACCACTCTGTCTTGATCTAGTTTAAAACGTCCTGTTGTATGAATCCACTGTGATGATGTCAAACGCGCTCTTGGATCTCTAACCCGAGGTTGATTGAAGTCTTCTGTCATGGTATTTTAAATGAGCAATGATAACTTAAGCTTTAATTAAATCTCCTGCAGAGAGACTGAGAATGGAGAAGATGTACTGTGTTTTCAGGTGGTGTGAGCGAGCAGTCATTTAACTGCATGATTACAGTTCATAATTAGACACTGATATTACAATTATGGGAGGAGTGTAAATCTCACACATCATGGATTCACTTCTGGATTTACGGCCTTCCCTCCCAGAGATTTGCTTCGGCATTAGTATTGATTGGGAAGAAAGAGCCCCGTTATGAAAATGAGTCTTTTCATTTGTTTTTGAGGATGTTGTAAATCCATTCGGGCAGTTGCTCACTGACACCGTGCATAAGTAAGCCTTTTAGGTGCGATTATGTAAATTGCGTCTCCGATTGTAGATTACGCACTGATATGTTATTGCTCTCCCCATGGGGACTAAAGCATCTAACGAGAAAGAAATCCTATCTGGAATTTCTCTGAATCTCATTATTGCTTAAGCAAACTTTTATCGGGTCCTTCATCAAGACTCAGATACTGGCTAATGCGTTACATTAATTAGAGATACATTTCATTAGTTTATATGGATTGCTTGCAGAGAGCAGATAATGCAGAAGGACACGGGGTGTGTGCTGGATCAACAAGGGGAGCTTGCTCAAAACAAGGAGGTCTGTAATACCTGGAGAAAGCAATCCGTTGGCATTTCCATCAATCTCAACTAGCGCATGTCTGCCTTCTTCATGTCAAGTCCATTTCACTATATGTAAAATAAAATATACCGTATATTGTCAATGGTCAAACATCTACACATAATAAGATTTTTGATAAGTATAATTTTTTAGTGCTATCAAATCGATTTTTTAGTGCTATGAAATCAATTAATCGTGTCTAACATAAAAGTTTACACACACACACACACGCACACACTTTTGTTAGATGTGATTAATTGCGATTAATCGATTTGAGAGTACTAATTGTTACTGTTATTAATAATAATGCCATCATCATCATCAACAACAACAACAACAACAACATGTTTGTCTGTATGTATGTGTTAATATTGATTATGTATGTATTTCCTATATTCTCACTCCTAAATTTTAGGTTTTAAGTAAATAAATAATTTACAAATAACATTTATTTCTATTCTTTATACAGATGGTTTCAAAGCAGCTTCACAGACATAAGCAGGGAAATTGGTGTTGCAAAATTATTCAATTATGAAATGAAAGTATTATTGTAGTCATGCTACAAAAAGGGTAAAAATAAACTTTGACGACTTTATTGATGACATGGGCTTATGTATATTAGTCCAATCAAATACCACTGAGTAGCAGGCCCGGCTCCACGGGGGGGCCAGGAGGGGCCTGATGTTGTAAATGGCCTGGCCCACCCAATCAGAAGCTTGGCCCACCTTGGACCCGCACCACATAAAAGCCAATCACAATTTTGACACCATTCCGCCGAAAAATGCTTCATGAGAGGAAAAAAAACCTTGTGCTTTTAGCTCATTAAAAAGCAATAACACATGAACTAAACATGGATGAGTTTGTAACAGAATTCTCTAAAATGATTAGAAAGCTAATGCTGTAAATAGTGATAATATAGTGATATAAATAGATCTTTTTCAAGACCTGCCCTGTTTTCCTCAAATCTAAAGTTACTAAACTTATACAAGATCTGTTGTGAGGTAAAAAAGAAAATATTAAAAATGTAAAAAAATAAAATTAAAAAATTAAAACTGGAAAAAAAAATATTCTAAATATACATAAACAAAAACAAAAATGTAAAAAATAACAATGGCCAAAAATCTGTAATGTTATATATTAACAGACGTGAGAATAATTCTTAAGAAAAACAGCATTTCAGATAAAATTACCATTTTTAGTTTGCAAGAGCTAAACAAAAAGCTGATGTTGTAAATGGTATAGTGATGTAAATAGTTATTTTAAAAGACCTGCACCTTTTTATCAAATCTAAAGTTACTTAACACGATATGTTAATGGGTAAAAAAATATATTACAAATGTAAAAAGAGAGAATGTAAAAAACATGTTAATAATTAAACATATAAAAATATTAACAATTCAATATTAAAAATGAAGAAAACACAAACAAACAATAACATACAAACAACCCAAAAAAATGCCTTAAATTTATGTTATTAAAACTATATCAATAGGCATGCGAGACCACACCACCCCCTCTCAAATCCGCCCGGCCCACCTGGAATATCACTTGAGGAATATCTGGAGCCGGGCCTGATGAGTAGCAAATCATATTTCATGAATGCAAGCCCTTTGATATGATCAATAGAAAATGCATCTGGAAATACACAAAACTGCACTTCAAGAGGCCGTAATGCCTGTGTGGACCTCTGGTCACCAGCAGACTTCATTTATTTGGTCAACCATCTTCACCAAAAACACTGTGCTGGTTTGCCAGCATTCATTTGCTTGGACAAGCCTGGATCAGTAGAAATTCAAGGTGCTCCTTTCATCAGTACCAGATTTATATAAAGGGTAACTCAAAAAAAAAATACACACAAGCCACACAGGAGCCTTATCCCACCGTTCTCAACATATGCTCCTTCCTTTCAATTATCTCTTTCACAATTGACTTGCATTTGACACTTGCTTTAACAACAGGTTTGTAGCGGCAAGGTTATTTTCAAAGCAAATTTCAAAGCACTAACACACGCCATCCACAAGACAGATGGCCGTACGGTTGCCCGTGTGCTCACATTAGCAGGGGAAAAGGCTTTGGCTCTTCACAGTTCTTCAAAGAGTCCCATGTCACATTTTGTCCAACAGACATTAGTTGGGCTTTGTAAACAGAGAGCACAAGGGCGTCTCGCTCCCTCCTGGAATAGCAAAGAGCGTGCAGAGCCGGAAACGGGGCAAGTGATCTTGTGCTGAGCCTTCACAGATATAACAGTAAACCCTCAGTGTACACACTGTACCTGTGTAGCATCTGACTCGATGTCCTCTTCCTGCTCTCATTTACTCATATCAAGCTTTCCTCATCTGCTTTTCAAAGAGCCTCAAGAGGAACCCATAACCCCCTGGGACCCGCTATTCATTGTTGTCCTCTGTAGAGGACTTTTTTGTTGTTGTGGGCTTTTCAGATATACCAAATGTTTTTTTTTAAATATATGTTTATTAAAATATAAGTTCATAGAAAGAGGAACAGTATAGGCATTAGATAAGAAGTACAAATTTATTTGATATTCTAAAGTAGGCCTATTCTAGCATCTGGAATCAATATTTGTAGTTTGTTTGTACTGTTTTTCACATTATTTGGGCCAAAAAAAGAAATGAAAAGTACAACATTGCAATATATATATATAATAATAACTAGGCCTATACATTAAACGTATAACAATAATTGAAAAAATCATAAATATTTAAAAGCTTAAAACGTATTAAAGCTTAAAGCTTATTCGTTTAAGAACTGTTCAGGCTATTTGGGGAACCAAAAATGGATTTTTTTCTGAATTACTACTAAATCCCATTCTCTGAACCGAATTCTCAATAACCTGAACCAATTTGTTGAATGAATCACACTTTCCATAAAACATTATATAAGTCTAGGTTGTTAAGACTTTCAAATCTCAAATCTTTTTTGCTTAACACATTCTCACTCACTAAAACACATTTTGCAGTGTGATGAACTTATGTTTCAAAACCGCTAAACACAGGCTAAAGTTAAACACATCTACAACACTTTTGTCATCATTTACACTCAAAATTGTCCACACTTATCTCTAATGATGTGACCAAACATTCACGAGTTCGGTTGCCCATATAATCTTTAAGCTAATAAGGTTAAGCGCATTTGGCTTGCTGTCCACAGTGTGGGGCTCGAGGAAGTTAGGAAGATACCCCCCCCAGTGGGACTACTGATGCTTGGATGATGAGTTAGTCGCCTAAATGATGTTGGTGGAGTTGAGGAGGTGGAGGGATGCCAGCACAGCCGGTGCCAGAGCAAGGTGAGCGGCTGCTCCGGTGCTTCATTCAAAGATTAGATGGCTTCACTCCTCCCGAAATTACATTTGTGAACTTCACTAACACATGTCAGTTCGGAGTGCCAAAACTGACTCAAAATGTTGCACTGAATGTTGATACCAACAATGGATAGAAACAATATAGTAAGAGGGAGAGGAGGAAGAGTATGTGTCATCTGTGGTGAACAAGGAGGAAGAGGATGAGGACGAGAAAGAGTAAAGTGTGGAGAATGGTGACAAGGATCCGGCACACGAGGGTTTTTCCCTTTTCCTGGGAAGAAACCACATAGCCTGTGATGTGGACAAAGACTGGAGAAGACGTGATGCTGAGGCAGAATGAATCTCTCGTTGAGATTTTACAGTTGCACAACTCTGTTGAGTGACTGTAACACGCTTTACAGGTGTTTTAGACCTTTTTGGCTTTTGCAGTTGGGTTACTGTATTTTCACAGTGCTAGTGCTGAATAAACAGACATTCAATAGGCCTATATTCAGTACAATATATACTTGCAGTGCATACCTACGATGTATTCACCTTACTAATATTGTGTTACCTATACTTTTTTTATGTACAGTAATTGCATTTTTTTTTTACTTTGTTACAATACACTTTTGTTCTGTAACCGCATGCTTTGGATTCTGTGTTCTCCATTTTTTGATGTAGTGTCTAATGGATGATCTGTAGTGTTTATATTATTGACTCGTGTGTGTGTGTGTGTGTGTGTGTGTGTGTGTGATCTGAAAGCATTGTTTGATTTTGAGCACAGATAAAATGGTTTTGAGGCAATTGTTTGATTTTGCCAGAAGAGTCAGAGGTTCTCTGAATGTAGTATGTCGTTTGAAGATATGTTTTTGTGTTTAAGGTTTTGAGAAAGTGGGTGATGGTTTCGAGAAATGTGTTTTAGAAATTCAGAAAAACTGTTAAACCTTTTTGGAACCTTTATTTTTACGTGTAAAGTGAAAAACAACAACACAGAGCATACTTTTTATAGTAATATTAGACATGTAATATGTATATTACATGTATATGTAATATATACATAATACATGTATGTATAATAATATATAATACATTATGTATGCATAATACATTATACATTATGTATGCATAATACATTATAAATGATATACATAATACATGTATGTATTACAGGACATGTAATATCCACATGTCCTGTGAATATTACACATGGACATGTTTAATAAAACTAGCCTGAAAGCAAAAATTGATTTTTTTTTATGTAAAAACACATTTACCTGCAGTGTCTTGTCTTCGTTTCCTGAATAAATGAAAGTAGATGTGCATCAGGGAGAGCTGCGGTCTGGTCACGATTCACCGTTTGGGTTTGAAAGTGAATGAGAGCGAATAAATGATGACAGATTTTTAAAATTTATTTTGTGGTGAAAAATTCCTTTAAACAAGCTTAAAACGGGTGAAATTGCTGATCCTTGATATGGAGGCTCCTCATACCTTTTTCAGCCCGGAAAATATTAAAATTTCACAGCTTTATTTCATTTTTGCGACTCTTGGCATGCTTTAACAGAAGAGCCATGACACAGCTTTCTCCAGCCGATGGGGTTAGTGAGTGTGTTTTTTATGCTATACTCTGCAATCTGATTTAGGACTCAGGGAAGGTCATTGAGCATCAGTGGATATCTCCAGATAAGAGCCACAATGGAGGAAAGTTAGCATAATAAAGTGAGCGACTGCTGCCCGCACTGCCAAGGACACCTCGTATCTGCACCGGAGAGACGCGCTCCACGTAGACCTTCATTAAGATTAATGCAATGCAAACTTCTCAGATGAATGCGACAGACGAGAGAGATAAAGAAACAGATTCTCTGTCACGTATCAAGAATACACTTCTTTAAAATAGATTTGACCCTTTTCTCTAAGAGCACCGCTTTGACCATGAAGTGTAATAAGATATAATCCTCAATATTATGAAGGTACTCAGCTATTAAACTGGAGCATTATTTCCTTGTGCATGACACATCCTTGACCTGAACGGCTGCTTGTCTTTGTTGAGGAATAAGAATGAACATTATTTTTATTTTTAGGTTAATCTCTCTTGAGCTTAAGTTTAATGCACAGCCAGCAGTAAAATCACATCATAACAAAACTGATATACACTAACTACTCCAGAAAGATGATCATGAAGCGATTTTATAACAATAATGGTAATGATGTGAAATATGTTTAAGCCCCTGGTCCTATTGGCTAGGAATGTGACACAGCAACATTTACTCATATGCACACACAAAAAAAGTGGTTCTTCAGCGGTTCTTGAGGGGTTCTTCGCAGTGCTTATGGTGCTAAATAGCACCACTGCCATTTTAAGAACCTGTTAAAGATACAATATGTAACAATTTTGTAATAAAAGATCCAAAAATCACTTGGACAGTGTGATATATTTCCTGCAGTTATGTACTTACAATATCCCAAAAGTCAGTGACGCAATATCCGCTCTATCCTTGGTTTCCGCAATATCACGTGGAGAAATGCGGAAGTGGTGGTTATAGCTGTTGTGTACATCATGGATCACGATTACTCTTTGGCGAGTATTGAAGTGCCAACAAAACGTAAGCGTCCATATGGGGATACACGCAGAATTTGTGACAAACGGAGGAATAAAACAAGGATAAAAATGAAGTGAGAGAGAGAGAAGGGGGACAAAATCAGTAAAGTTCCTCTAGCTGGGACACAAACTCGGGTCTCCCACGTTATATGATGGCCCACTTACCCATGACACTATCGTGATGCGAAATATGAACATTATAAATTATACAAAATTGTCGGCCGCGTCCCCGCACCCACGCATGTAATAGCCTATTATGATTTCCGCCATTATTTTAATATATTTGTGTACCAGGTGGGCCGGCCAGTCCGTGACCGAGATTATGGCAGTGCAATTAAATACAATCGGATATCTGTTGTTAAAAAATATTAAGCCATTACTTGCAAATGTCCGTTCAAATTTAATTTTACTACGATTGGTTTGAACACGTAAAACAACACTTCATTAACTATAAACATCCTAAAACTACACAGCATTAACCTAACAAATCATTTGACAAATAGCTGTAACAGGATATTATAGCATTACATTTCGCTTTCCTTGTAGTTAATTCATTATCATGACATAAAATTTCGCGTTCAGACGTACAGGTAATACAAAAGCTAATAAATTACCTCATCCGTGATCATGATTCATTAATTCCATACGTCTCTGGATGTTGAAAACGACATCTCCCATTGTTCCACTCTCCTTCATAGCGTCATCAAGCTTCGCCTTTGTTATTGTTGGAAACAGCGCCCTCTTGTGGCTTAAAATCTTACATACTGTAGCTTTAAGCCCAGTTTGGTTCTTCAGCGGTTCTTGGGGTGGTTAAGGTGCTCTTATGGTTCTACATAGCACCATTTGCTATATGGCACTTAAAGTGGTTCCCCTATGATTACAAGCCAATGAACCACTTTTAGTGCTATTTAGCACCATTTTTGGTGTAGAAACAATTTTCGCTCAGAAATTGCTAGTAAATTTCACACAAGAAATGGGGAGTAACTGCGGAATGTAAGATGGAGGATTTTTTTTTTTTTTTTTAAATGCTTTTGCATTCTCCCGAGAAACTTTGCTCTCTCTCGCAAATAAACTCAAAACAAAAAGTTTCTCAGGGGAACGCAAAACATTTGCAAGACAACGCAAAAGCATTGAAATATTTTTTTTTTTCTTCAATCTCAATTTTTTTCCCACTAACATGTCCCTGTAGAGTAACACATTGAATTAAACATGATTTTTTTTGGTAGAAATTAATATGAAACTAATATGTACTAGAATAATCATTGTTTTATTTACAACTTGGAAAACTATATTTTTACAGCGTATATATTTGGAGCATATTCTGTTTGTCTGACTAACTGTTGATGAGGAAACCTGTTTGAAAACAATGATTCGGTTCGCAATTCTCTTTTGTGACTCTAGTAGCGCTGAAAGTACTTCACTTTTAATTATTTTCATTCGCATTATTCCTCTTCATGCCATTTGCTGAAATCCTTTCTTGTTCCTCTGCCCTATAAAGAATTTTCTTTGCCTCCGTCTGTCACTACGTTTCTTTTATAGCACTTAAGCAATTACATTTCAAAGATGCTTTGTGTGTGAAAGAGAAGATGACTTTGAGCGGGCAACTAAACAGAAGCATTTGCATTTGTTAAAACGAAATGCCATAGACTCTGCCATTTGTTCCGTGAAAAGCTGTTTTTGAAACCTTTCTCTATTAGGCACATCTTCTTTTTAATACTTGCCTTTACTCCTCACTTTTGAAAGTTTAAAAGTGTGCATTTTTTTTGTTGGGGGAAAGAAAATCAATCCATCTTGAAGAACTTGAAGTAGTTTGTTTACTAGAGCAAATCTATTGATGCATGAAGGCATTTTTCTTGCTTTAAAGTATGAGTAATTTTGTGTGTCGTACAACATCACACCGGATACAAGGTCTCGGTGGAACAAAATTCAACCACAGAGAAAAAAAAAACGTAAGCAAGAAAAAATCAAAATCTCTTAATGATATCTTATTTTCCATTTCTATTTTGACACACATTGTCCTCTTTCTGCCTATAGACACATCATTTAACTTTTATTTTCTGCCTCAACACTGAGGCTTCTTCTTCTACGTCAGTTTAACACAGACTTTAACCCATTATGGAAAATTACATCAGGATTAATCACTCTAAAAAATGTTTGGGTCAAACTTTTATCAGTATAAATATAACTTTTATACAATATAATACATGTATCAATATTACTTTTTCAATACAAATCTCTTTTTTTGCATTGTGACATTATTTTCATGACTATTAAGCACATTGTTCCCCAATTATTATTTTTTACTCCTGCATTTTTTTAATCAAAGATTATACAGCAGCATATATTAAAGGCATGTGCATATATATAGGCCTATTGTATTTATGCATATGTTTATATTCAAAGCGACCTAAGTTGCATTCAAGCTACAGTTTTTTAAATATTTTTAATTCATGTATGCATCATCCCTTGTGAATCAAATTGTTGACCATATATGATTAATTTGTGTCAGAAAAACATGCAAAATCAAAAAGGGAGATTGGTAACACTTTACTTAAAGCCCTTATGTATAATGCATCATAAAGGGATTCATAATGTATAATACATTATATATTTTCATAAATAATTGTAACCAAAGCTAAAATGTATTATAATGTTTGCAGATTTTACATCTGAAATTGGTTATCATGTGTTTTAATCAATTATACTTTCCAAAGGCGCAACAATAAATAGAATAGAAGAGAAAAGAAAAGAAGTCTTATAATGTATTATAACTGTTATGATATTCACAAGATCTTAAAATGCATTGTAAGGTGCATTGAAAGGCATAATTAATGCATAAAAATGCTTTTATAATGCATATATATATACAGTGCTGGTCAGAATTATTTGCATTTAATTTATTAATTTGCATAATATTTATATTATAAAGGATAAACAATGCAGATTTATATATATATTTATATATTATATATATATATATATATACATGGTACAGTATATATATGTGTGTGTGTGTGTGTGTGTGTTAAAAGTTGGTTCATTTAATTTTCTTTTGTTATTCTTTACCAGTTGGGACTCTTCCGCTAACTAACCCTGGCTCTGAAAGGTGTCCTGACATTGACTCGGACAGAACGAGGATCCTTTGAAAGAGGACGAGGGCCTGTTCAGGCGAGTTTAAAAATAAACCTGATGTCAGTGGGACTGGTGCCATTCTGTAGGTCCGCACCCTGTCTGTCTGTTGCCCTGCAGAGTGATCGGAGAGGTGGCACAGCATTCTCGCTCAGTCTTTTTCCCTTCAGCATCCCCGGGGAAATCAGCGCCTTTCAGAGCCGCCCTGCCTGGAGTCCCGTCCCTGCGACTGGCTGTGACAGGACCTCATATACCCAACCATGAGGCAGCAGAGAGAGTGAAGAGACAGCTGCCTTCCACTGCGGTACACCACCTGAAAACAGTGCTCCACCCGCCACCGATCCAAGCCATCAGTCAATCTGTAGATGCGCAGTGGGCTCTGAACCCATCAGACTCCGGCTGCTGCATCCTAAATCACTCTGAACAGCGCCGGAGATAAAGGTGGTTCAACCAAGAATGAAAAATCAGTTATTCATTTTAAACACATATGATTTTCTTAATTTTGTGAAACAATTCAATAATTTTGTGGAGCCATTAATATTTTTTAAATAAATGAATACTATTCAACAATGATGCATTAACTTGATCAAAAGTAAATGATATTCAAATTCAAAAACATTTATTTTAAATTGTAACAATATTTCACAATGTTACTGCTTTTACACTGTATTTTTAATTAAAGGGGTGCTATAATGCCCTTTTCAAAAGATGTAAAATAAGTCTCTGATGTGCCCAGATTGTGTGTGTGTGAAGTTTTAGCTCAAAATACCCCACAGATATTTTTATATAGATTTTAAAATTGTCACTTTTTGAGGGTGAGCAAAAACGCACTGTTTTGTGACTGTCCCTTTAAATGCAAATTAGCTTCTCACGGTTTTCATCCTTTCAGATGTATACATCCTTCCATGACTGGAAGACTGGGAATATTGTGCACAAGTCATATGACCTAAATATATGAAAAGTGTTTTTGTCATATTGAGCTTTTCGCGTTCATCATATAGAAAAAATTTCGAAAATCTGTTGTGTTCCACCGAAGAACGAACGCCCTACAGGTTTGGAACAACATGAAGGTGAGTAAATGACTAAATCAACAGTTCCCAGGTTACATTTTGCAAATGAACCTGGAAATGTTTTTTTTTTTTGGAATATGTACACACAAACTTACGTCACGCACGCACGCACGCACGCACACACACACACACACACACACCTGTATTCTCTGTTTCCGCTGCCAAACCAGCACTTGCCCCATCTGCCTGGCACATATGTGGTACTGACGCAAACCCAAAGCCGAGGAACCAGTTTAAGAAATATCCAGCGTCTTACCTCCAGTGTCCTTGAATTATTCTTAGAAATTGTCCTCGTGACTTTGACATGTTCATAATAACATTACACATTCGCCACGCATCCCCGGAGTAAAAAACGTGTCACAAGTGCAATCTGATTAGATGAATAGCATCAATACGACCTAATTGTTCCATGTACAAACATTGTAATACAAATATCAGTGCAATATGAGAATCAGACAATATTTGACACCATATAGAAGACTGTGTGCAAGAGAGAATCAACTTCAACCCGCATCTAAATCATATCACCGCAACAGAGCTCGGGAGCAAGTTAGCCTGCAAATTAGATCGGCTGCATTCATATCTCGTAATATCTTGTAATATGCATAATATAGACTCAAATAGCTGTCGCCTCACAATTACATGATAGGACGTGTCTGCCACAAGTGCGTAGTGGAACGTCTCTCATCTTCATTTATATCATTTGGGCTTTCCAATTTAAGTTTTTTATATAATTACCTTGACTGATTGTACAAAAAAAGGGAGAATGTTTCAAAGCACTGAATGAAACTACTTTTTATTGCATTTATGGCAAATGTAGTCAATGAAGCTGAAAAGCCAGTGAAGCATCTTGTGAAAAAAGCTGGTCTCCATTAAATTTCAGAACTCCGAGGAAAACAGCTGAGGCTTAATTTGGATGTGATGAGAACAGCAGAATGTTTGCAGGATAAAGGACGTTTTGATCACACTTTAACAGGTTAAGGGAGTAGTTCACCCATTAAATTAATATTTGGTCTTTTGTTTTTTACTCACTCTCATGCTGTTCCTGTCACGTTTAGGTAGTTTCTTCTTCTTTTGTGGATTTATTGGTGGGTTGCAAACCAACTGGAAAGCTGCATACCGCCACCTACTGTGCTGGAGTGTGACGAAGATGTAAGATTTTTTTTTTCAGGTCACTATTTCTCAAGAACGTCATTTAAGCTGAAATTGATCTACTAGATTCTAATCCTGTCTTTAAAATATTGTATAAGGTGAATTATGTATGGCTTGCATCTCTCTTATAAATTATATATATATATGTATTATATATGTACATCTAATCAAAACATGTTTGACAGTTTCCATTTCCTGACATAAACCAGAGTTGTGTTTGACCATGAAATGTTTTCATTAAGATTAGTGCGAGTTATTTTTAATCTTGTAAATACAAATACTGCACCATTTATATTATGACTATAGTTTTACCTCATTTTTACTTTGTATTCTATAGAAAGGTCTTACATACTGTCATAGTTATGTTCAGTTTGTCTTAGTTATCATGGACTTTTAGTTTGTTTTCATTCCCATCATGTGTTTCTTTGTTTGATTTTCCCGCCACTCCTTTGTTTGTCACTGTTATTCTCTTCAGGTATCGTGTCTGAGTCACTAAAAGTTCTTCCCTCACAGTCCTCCATTTTTCAGTCTACGTTACATTTAGTGTGTGTTGCCCTGCCTGTCTGAGGATTATTTGTCGTACCCTCATTAAACTTCGTATTGGAACTGTATTCTTCATCTTCGCCTGTCTTCCTGCAACCCACACATGCGTCCCAGTTTTTCTGCCATTTACTCCCACACGCTTGTTGAATTAAAGACTTTATTTCTGCCCTGGTTAAGGTGACTGCTATGTTAATATTATCCGTTTCGAGTAGGTCTCTTTTTATTTTGAAAATGTATTCCTGGTTTCTTGTCATGTGACATGTGATCATGTGATCATGTCTTGCACTCTTGTGCTTCCCTAGGCTGCTTTCAGCTTCGGCAAAAAGTTGCAAAAGCGTTGAACAACCTGTTCTGATGATGCAAGAGTGGCAACTATAGCAGCTGAGTAGACCATTCTTTGTTTTCTTTATGAAGAATTTTCGGAGCCTGATGAAATCGGTATAAAAATGTGTTTAATACTGCAAAATACGCTCTGTGTTACAGTGAATCCCAATTGGGTGAAGGGATTTGTGGAAACTGTGGTTCTTAATTATTGTGATCCAACATTTGCCTCACATTTCAGGTGAAGGATAATGCACTTCTTACCTCCGAGACTGTGTTTTGATCTATATGACCGTATTATTTTTATTGTGAGTATTAGGGTTATCGATGTAGCTGATCACTGTTATATTTTTACAATAAATCTCTTACGACAAACATGTCTTCTAATATATTCAATTGTTGCGTATACCGAGATGCAGGACACATTTGTTAACGACATTGTGCGAGCTGTCTCTTTAACTGCATGGTTTATATACTTGTTGCTGCTGATTGGTTGACATTTTTTACACGCCCACCAAACAAACGCAAAGAAAACGTATCTCAAACCCCGTTTCCAGGAAACATGTAGTTCAACCCTATATGGGGAGGCTGCAGACCTGGAGCCGGTAGATATAGGACCCAAACAGTTTTACGCCCCTGGCAGTTTTACGCCCCTGTTGTTCCTGATGCGTCCAGTAGGGGGATATACTGCGAAATAACATCATTAAATCGACGCTAACACATTAATAACCCGTCCATAGACTTGACAATTTTGTGTTTTTTGTTCATTTAGATATAAACGCTACAGTGTAGATCTGCACGGATTAAAATAGAAAAATAGATGCAGACATTCAGTCGGTGTTCACTCTCTTCACTCAGCCTACAGAAGACTTTTGTTTTTGTGAATTGAAAAATTTAAAATACACATAGTTGGATCAACTACGTGTTATGACAAGTAATAATATGACCTACTGCAGTTATAGGCCTATTCACCGTATGTTTTTATATGGAGACTAAGTGAAATATGTTGTTGTGAATTTATATAAAGTTACATTTAGATATTAACCATATTTAGACCATTAGACATACAGTACCGTGTAATCATATGGATCCTCGATTTAATATCTGCTGTACTATTCTCTATTGGTCGTCATACAGCTACAAAACACATACGTGGTAAGATAAATTTAAGCCAGATCGTAAATTCTGGGCAAGTTTCATCTGCATAAAGACAGAACCATCCAATGTCAAAACCTTTAAACTCAAAGGTTTCTAAAACAAATAATATCCTTGAGTCTGTTGTAAAGAACCTTTCATTTTTTATTGACAAAATGTAATATTGTATTGATTTGTGTAGCCTAATTCAATCTCTTCTGATGTCCGTATACCCGCCTTGTTTTTTTCTCTTTTTTTTTCTCTTCTCACTGTTAATGTCTGTATCCTTTCATTTGCAATACAAAATAAATAAATTAATAAATTAATTAAAAAAAATATTAAAACTGTACAGTCTCCCCCTACTGGACGCATCAGGAACAACAGGGGCGTAAAACTGCCAGGGGCGTAAAACTGTTTGGGTCCTATATCTACCGGCTCCAGGTCTGCAGCCTCCCCATACTCGTTCAACCTGGAAACCATAGCAAATGTTGCGCACTGGCTTGAGCTTGAACGTGCCCCTAGTCTCATGTGTCATGTTCTGATTGGTTGGTTCCCTTGTTTGTGTCAGGTTCTCATTGGTTCTCGGTTCATCCATTCTGTTTCATCATTGGTTCATTGTGTTCAGGTGTTTCCTGTTGGCCATTAGTCGTTGTGTGTACATTGTCTTTTGTCTAGCTTTGTTGTAACCTGCCTTTTGTCGAGTCAAGATTTTGATTTTTGTTTACTTTGGATTATCTTCAATAAAACTGCACGAGGGGTCGTCAAACTTGCTTTGAATTGTTACCGTTCCAAACCATATGCTTGCATTTGTTCTGTGAAACATAAAATAATACATTCTGAATGATCTTTATAGATAATACGATGAGTTCCAAAAACAATTCTAAAACGCAAAAAGAGAATAAAATGATCTTAAATTACCCTTTTTAAGTAAAGCTTTGTGCAAGGAACATCCCATATTAAGTTTGTTAATACAAAATCCACAAAACTTTTGAAAAATCTCTTTAACAATTTACAATAATGCATCATTTGTTGACATTAGTTTAAATCATTTATTAACTGTTGCTAATGTTAATAAAATATCTAATTGTTCAGTGTTTTTTTCTTCATGTGAGTTCACAGTGCATTAACAAATGTTAACCAATACGTCTTTGGATAAAACATTTTTTTTTGTTTTAAATGTACCATTGACTAAGATTAATAAATGCTTTATTTCTTATAGTTAATGTTATCTAATATGCATATAACTAATGCTAACAAAAGAAACCTTATTGTAAACTGCAACCAAAAACTTTCTGTTTATGTTCCATGGAAAACCGGCATACAGTTTTTGGAACATTATGAGTAAACGGTGGCAATTATTATTTTCGCTGGAACTGTTTCTTTGTGTTCTAGAATGTACCGGGAGTTCAAAGAGCTCAAACATTTTCTTTCTGTCAAACTCTTGCATGCAGCATCGCTTTTATAACGCAGTTATGAGGCAAATTTACAAACAAACTGACTTCTAAACGGGCGCACTGTGCCGCAATAAAAGAAAGGCCTCATTTAGTAAAACTGTGATGTGGTTTCGGAGCCATCGGGGGCAAAACCTAAGCCTTGACTACTGTATCAGCTCCATTTGGCTTGTGATCATCTCTGCCGATACCGGAGCATAACAGACACTGTGGAACTCAGATGAAAGTGTCAGGATTTCAAACGGTAGCTTTCATAGAGAATAATCACTCTTAATGATTTGCATGGTGATGTGGGTATATACCAAGAAATGATAAACATCGCACCAATTATTTAAGGTGATATCTATGACATCAATCGGCATTTTATGGGAAGATGAAAGCAACATAAGATAAGAACGTTCCATTACAATCAGTAAAAAAAAATATGAGTTTTGCGAGAGAAATTCAAACGGCATGCATAATGCAAGTAGGAAGATGAGGAGGAAATCCTATACTGAATACATTCAGAAACAACAAAGCTTTGATTTTTGCCTGTTCTGTGTCACGTAAAGTGCCAAAAGAACTATGAAAACCAAACAAAACAAGAAGTGTGATCTTGTATGCATGCCACTCGGGTCATGTCATTTTTTATTGCAAAATAAATATATACCGGATTATTGCTGTTTTAATTTCATTGTATGAATTTAAGTAAAAAATAAATTTTTTATGTATTTAATAGAAGACTCTTATGTTCTGCAAGGCTGCATTTATTTAATGAAAAAAAAAATACAGTAAAAACTATAATATTGTGAAATATCATTACAATTTCAAATAACTGTTTTCTATTTGAAAATATTTTAAACTGTATTTATTCCTGTGATCAAAGCTGAATTTTCAGCATCATTACTCCAGTCTTCAGTGTCACATGATCCTTCAGAAATTATATAGATACATTATTAAATATATTATATAAGATGTATATTATATGTATATTTTCACTGTAAAACAAAGTCTGTAGAAAATAGGGCGAAATGTACTGTATAGATATGAAGGAATTTGTCGAATATATAAATATGTTTTACCTGTAGTTTGAATCATGCAAGTCATCAAGGGTTAACGGAAATGTCGGTAAAATGACTGGATAATGTAATTTTTTTACAGTGTAACTGAACTACCGGTATATATCTTTTTTTATTCTTCTTTTTTTAGCTTGGCTGTTGCTTAAAGTCTTATATCAATCAGTCGCTTGTAGTTTGACGAATATGAGTTTCAAAGCTGCTTCCCCATCACTTCTGTACATGAGTTTCATCAGTCGGGCTGCTAGTCCAAGTTTTATCTGAGTTTCGCAAGGTCTTAAGCTGATCGTTCTCTTCCTCTGTCTGTTTCTCCTCATACATCACTCTCACATTAAAACGGATTCGCTGTGGCACGGCGGTCATGTTCTCGCAGAGATACAGGCTCTTGAATTAGTCTCTGTCTTCTCATGAGATGGAGGAGGATAACCAGGTCATTCTGGAAATACGACACACACCCCTTGAATTTTGTGATCTCAAACTGTCCCCACCACAAAGTGTTGGTGTAAAAATACAGGGTTCACAGTGATGCCATAGAAGAACCATTTGGATCCCAAAAGAACCTTTCAGTGAACAGCTCAGTGAACATTTGATCAAATCTGAAGAACCTCTTTTCCATTGATGTTAAAGGGTTTTCATGGATCCATCAAATATTTTTGAGAGTGTAGAGGAAAGAAACTCTTCGTTCGATTCTAACAATGCACTTGTTTGTCCAAACGGCTGAGAAACATGATGATGAAGCTGTTTCTGCTGCGCCAGGAACTTGTGTCCGCTCTTCTTCAAAACTAGGTCCTGTGAATAAAGCAGAGGCAAATTGAAATCTAATAGTCAACAGGGACGGGGCTGTTACTCCCTATATAGTACATAAGATATTTGTTAGCATGCTGCTGTAAAGGGCTTGAGCATCTTTACTAGACGGGCTCTTTTCTCTCCCGCTGTCTCTCCGCTCACGGCTGCTTTGCACCATTGACGACTCTTTCCCCGGGGAATAAAACTTAATGGGCGAAGAATTCGAGATTTCTCAGAAGTCTCAGGGTGAGAGCCTAAATGTCAAATTGAGCGAGTACAAGCGTCTATGATTGAAGGTGATCAAACTGACAGCACAAAGCCAGAGGTTTTGATGGATGCACACGCTATAATGAAGTGTAATAGATGAAACGCTGTATTGAATGTGGAGGAATGCATAACCATTCATCACCGACATGCCGTTTGTGCTTTTAACTTTACCGGAGCGTACTTCTGCTTCCTTAATGTGCAGGATTGGTGCATTTTAAACTTGCTATGTTCATTTGCTTCGGGTATTTTTTCCTCTGTTTCTTAATGCAATGACAATGCATGAAAATGAATATTTAAAATGGACTGGATGTGACAGAAGGATGCGATCTAGTGTTACAAACAGCTAGATGGTGCGCACACTCCAACTTCTGTTACATCATTGCTAACATTCAATTGGCATGATTCATCATCAGATTCATTGTTTTAAAACGGAAAACCTATTTTTACGGCCCATAATCTACACAACTGAACGCATATACTTATAGCTATGCAAGCTCAATTTCTTGTGTCATTGCATCCTAAAATGAGTCAGAACTCATTCACACAATTTGTAATGCAACAATTACACGTTGCAGTAATGGAGCATGACTTTCTGTCGTCTTCTACCATCAGTTTTCTCTTTCAGGTCAAATATTGTCATGCCGGAGAGATAGTTTGAAGAGAATCTTGCAGAGGAATTGACCCTTTGCAGGGAGTTTGATTGACAGGTGATCTGACCAATCATACTTCGCCATCCGCCATTTTGTCCGACAAAGCAATCAGGAGAGTTAGTAGATTAACATGGGAGGATTTGAACTTGAGAAGTGTACTCCATTCAAACAACATTCCTTCTGATGTTCATTCATGTTTATTTGATGCTATAAATGAACTAGAAGGAAGAGATGATCGGTTCACGAGCAGCTTTAACTGAGGCGACACAGCGATCTGTCACACACATTAAAGAGCCACAAAACGGTATTTATTGTTTACATTTCTTTCAAAAATGACCAAATATGGAAGTTGTGACTTTGTTTCACATTAAAAATAACCTGGTCTTTGTCCGTCAGTGCGTTGTCAGTGTCCTCTCTGCTCCGCGATGTGTTTTTCACTGCGTGAGAACATGGTGTGTAAAGTGAAAGCGGCGTGGCTTGTTGGACATAGGAACAGTAACTAAAGGGTGCAAGTATTTGTGAACGGTCAATTGTATAGCTGCTTGAAACACACTACAATTGCACAAACATTTAAAGAAAATATTATTGTGCACTGCCACAGTAACAAAATCATGGGCATTCAAAGGGATATTTGCATAATTACATATGGTTGAACTTTCTATGGCTAGTATGGAGTCAGACGGCGAAAAAACAACAAGATGCTCAAAGTAGCAAAAACACATAAACAGCCACCATGTCTTTATACTCTGTGTATAAGAGCATGTTATACTAGATCAACGTCTTCAAAATAGAGAAAATAAGAGACGGACAGGCATATTTAAAAAAACAAATTACGCTTTATAACTGTTGAATAGACAAAATGAAATATATCGAACTCATTGCTAAGATACAGGAAAACACAGTCAAATGCTTAAAATAATCATCACAATCTTGGCATCAGAACTGAAGCGGTCATTCCGCTCTACAGACGCAAGTATTGCATTGAAGGGGTCGGGGGAATGTAAAATGTAAAAGTATATACTAGTTATCTTCTTTTTTTTCCTCACATAAATACTGGTATAAAAACATTTGGTTGGAAAATCACTGTAATAATTATTAGAGGACAGGTGTTTGACGCACCGTGCCACTTGACAGATGCTTCGAACATATGTTGCAATTATGTAAAATCGCAAAGGAAAGTAAAATTTCTTTTCAAAACTGCAGGCTAATATTCAAACACAGCCATCTTCTCTTTCTTTTTCCATTCGCACTTTCAGTTCATGCACTCGCGCTAACACACACACACACACACACACACACACACACACACACACACACACACACACACACACACACACACACACACACACACGCTCACTTCCTCCTGGATTAAAGATAAGGCTCCTCTTCTAGGTAACAAGATTGTGTTTCTGTAGAAGCAAAGACATCCTTGTTTTAATTTACATATGTACAAGACAAGTAGTCCAGTCTGGGAAGAGCTTCCTCCCACTTTACAGCGTCTCTAGGTCACTCCAATGGTCTTTATTTGTACAGTTCCAGCTGGAATGTGAGTTGTGGCAAAACAGAAAGAAAAGGAATCCATTTCCATGTCATTTAATGGATCGTCCAGGCCTCTGCGAAATACGGCACGATGTCTAAAGGCGGTGTTACATGGAACAAAGGGGCAAGATGATGATGGTTAACAGTTTATGGTACTAACGTAGTACACTGTAGCATACATCCACTTTCTTAATGGGTTCGACCAATAGGCTTCAACAACAGATGTGGGTGGGTCATTCCTGCTATGCTGGACATTTTCATGTCCCCAAAAACAAGTTGTTTTAATTGTTAATTTCCATGTGTCCTCGATTTCCATTCTGCTAATCTGTAAAATGCTTAAAAAAAAAAAAAAAAAAAAGAAGTTATTTAATGACATCACCCTCCAGGAAGTGACATCGTTTTGGAGGGAAACAACATCCTAATTGAAAAACTTTTAAAAGACCATTTTGAAAAGTATCATCGTCATAATAAATAATAAATAATAATAATGTTATATTTACTGTAAGTTTAGGTGAAGACATTTTCATGTCGCCTAAAACACGTTGTTGTCCTCGACTTTCCATTCTGTTAGTTATTCGTAAAATGCTTTTTACAAACTAAAAAAAGTTGCTTAATGATTTTAAAAATATCATTCTCATGTCAAATGTCTTATTAATGTTATATTAATTATGTTATAAGTGCCTGATCTTGAAATAAAGTGAAAATGAATCCTCCATTTTATTGAAATAAATGAAACTACCGCAAAAGTCAAGGCCTAACAGGAATGACCCTGGTGTTAACATCCTATAAGTGAAAGAAACTCAATGTGAATACCTCACAGATTGTGTCAGACATTTTCCACAGTCGGTGTAAAACAGCACTGATAAATGATGTCACAGCTGTCAGTGACTTTCAGAGTAAAATCAGCATGGCGTGATGGAGGCTTTCATCATAATACCAAACCATCAAGACTCGTTTTAAAGATTTACAATAGAGAAGCCGTCAAGTGAGGGTCATATTATCATTTACAATTCAAATTCGCCAGCTCACCTTGAGGAATTAAATTTGGGAGATTTTATATAAAGCAATTATCGCTGACTTCATGGGGCAGGAGTCCTTCTGAAAGGCCTTATTAGAAAGAGATAAAAGAGTTTTTTTTTTTTTTAGCTCAGAAATTCCTCTGCTTGCTGCTGCTCTGGTTTCTTGAATCCATTTAAGGGACGGCGTTTTACTTTGAATTACTTCGGGTAACGTTTAGTTACCAATGTTTGCTTTTTCAAAGTGTGCATGCTCTTGAGTCAATAAAGGCCTTGATGTTTTATTTCTCGCTTGAGACGTTTCGCATGATGCTTTTGAAACATTTAGAGGGCCGAGCTCACAAAAAGCTTAAAGCATCAGGATAAAATGCTCCCCCACCCCCCTAAAAAAACATCCTTAGATTATTCCAAACACATCGATCGTACAGTACAACGATGATCCTTGCGAATGACAAACCAGAGCGTGTTTTAACCCACTTCACGACAAAGACAAGAGTCGATCCTGTCCTCTCCTGAGAGTCTGTAGTCCATCACACTGGCCCATATATCTCTACATCAGTCTTGTGGTGGGTTCATGTTGAGGGTAGAGCGTGGGCCCTCCGGGGACATCCAGGCGACAGGGCGAGTCCATCTCCGGCTCACTGCGGGAGGGTGCGGATGTCTGACAGAGGGGCTGCAGGCACGGAAGGAAGGAGGACAGCGGACGGGACGGCGCAGCGTTCTCGTGCCCCCAGCCCCTCCAGGGCCTGGGACGGGGGCTCAAAGCCCCTGTTCATGTGCAGGGGCTGGTGAGCCTGGCAGTAGTCCACGATGGGCTGCTCATACCTGTAGAGCGCCAATGTGCCCATCTGTTGAGGGGCCTGAGAGACAGAAAAGACAAAGAGGAACATGGTTAGAATTAATGCTGTGTTTCATAGAGAGATATGCTCTAGGATCAAGGATGCTGGCCGTATCTCGTGTATGGTGTCGCAAAAAAATGACTATTCATTTAATCAGGCATTCAATTTCATAGATTTCATGAATAATTTATCAAAAAAAAAAAAAAAAAAAATATATATATATATATATATATACATTTTAAAATAAATTATTCATGAAATCTATATATAATATATATTATAATATATACACTAATAAATATATTAGGGCTGTCAAAAGATTAATCGCGATTAATCGTATCCGAAATAAAAGTTTGTGTTTACATAATATACGTGTGTGTACTGTGTATAATTATTTATATATATATAAAAACACACACAATCATGTATACATTTAAGAAAAATTGTTTATATTTATATATAAAATATTTACATATAATATAAATTATATAAATGTATATACAGTATATAAATGCAAATATTTCCTAAATATATACATGAATTTGTGTATATTTATAGATAATAATTATACACAGTACACACACATATGTTATGCAAACACAAACTTTTATTTTGGATGCGATTCATCTTTTGACAGCCCTAATATATTTATTAGTGTATATATATATATATGTGTGCATAAATACGATTAGGAAAAAAATATTTGTATCCAATAGTAATAATGATAACGTAATAATTCAATCATTGTAATTTTCATGAGTCATTTGTTTTATAAATCTAAAAAAATAACATTGATAAAAGTAATAAATA
>NC_136890.1:31396819-31409319 GCF_949152265.1 Phoxinus phoxinus | reverse complement strand
GGAACGCTCCGAAAGAAAAGCTGTCGATGAAGACACTAATGATAAATGCAACCTGCAATGTAATGATTGGTGCGAAATATTCGAATGGCGACGCCACTAATGTGGACAGGGAGTGAAATAATGGTATTGTCAATTACACTTTTTAATCGCATCACAAGAACAAGTTCCTCTGAGCGATTAAGAAAGATCGTTTGATAGCTAAGAGAACTGAAACGCAATCTGTTGCGATTGATTAGCAGCGCATTCGCCATCTGTGAACTCTCTAAACCGATTGCGTTAAACTTGCGGACGCTAACGCCATGCAAACAGAGAGAAGAGACGAATTGTCCAGAGATCATGGTGCATGTTCCATCAGCCCACAATTGGATTGCGCAGCATTACCCGACAGAAGACAGATCGATTTACAACGAATGCTTGTCAGATTAAATACTGCCCCTCCCTCTCAGTCGCAATGACGGCGACTGAGATATGTTTATGAAACTCACTTTATAAAGTGGGCAAAGGACTGTGTGTGTCCGTAATGACACTGTGTTTCCGTTTCCCATCCTGCTTTACAGCACATTATGGCATTTGTAGGTACAGTGGCACCAAAAAGTGTTCAGACACTTAAAATAAATGTCAGTGCATTAGTGTGAGGGAAGACAGACATTGTGGATGCGTTGTCAGTTCATTTTTAAATAAATCATATTTGCATAAAATATTAAAATGGGGGCATAAAGTGCCTACGGAACATGGAGCTCCAGTGGAAGGGCATGTGGTGTCCGTGTGGTTCAGCTTCCCTCGAGCGTGAGCACACTTATCGAGAAAACATGTCTCATAAAGATATTTAAGGTTTAAAAGATAGATATAAAAATATATATATTGTTTAAAAGTATTTGTTTACTAAAGCCACACTTATGGGCATCTGTCTCTCTAACCCTCCTTTCCGAGAGCCTACTCTGCTCTGATTGGTCAGATGGCCCTGTCTGTTGTGATTGGTCTACTGTGCTCTGATTAGTCAGATGACCCTGGCTGTTGTAATTGGTCTACTCTGCTCTGATTGGTCAGATGGCCCTGTCTGTTGTGATTGGTCTACTGTGCTCTGATTGGTCAGATGACCCTGGCTGTTGTAATTGGTCTACTCTGCTCTGATTGGTCAGATGGCCCAGTCTGTTGTGATTGGTCTACTCTGCTCTGATTGGTCAGATGGCCCAGTCTGTTGTGATTGCTCTACTCTGCTCTGATTGGCCAGATGGCCCAGTCTGTTGTGATTGGTCAACTCTGCTCTGATTGGCCAGATGGCCCAGTCTGTTGTGATTGGTCTACTCTGCTCTGATTGGCCAGATGACCCAGTCTGTTGTGATTGGTCTACTCTCCTGTGATTGGCCAGATGGCCCAGTCTGTTGTGATTGGTCTACTGTGCTCTGATTGGTCAGATGACCCAGTCTGTTGTGATTGGTCTACTCTGCTCTGATTGGTCAGATGACCCAGTCTGTTGTGATTGCTCTACTCTGCTCTGATTGGCCAGATGGCCCAGTCTGTTGTGATTGGTCAACTCTGCTCTGATTGGTCAGATGGCCCAGCCAGTTGTGATTGGTCAACCGCTTACAGCAAATGCTGGAAAGGAAACGGCATTACGAAAACTGAAACTGAATTTCAACTACAGAAGTTTCCTCAGCACTTGATACACAGTGATACGAAGAGTAACAATGGCATCAGTTTTACCGTATCAATTCAAGCAATTCGAGTCGTCATGCTTTGGAAGTGCATGCAAAATGGATTTGCTTTGGCAGCGCAGAAAACAGCATCTTCTCGACATGTCGACAACACGATCCAAACTCTCAACTACAGTGTTTAAGGGGAAGGTCAATGTAGACGTTGTTCACAATGAAGACCATAGGCTGGCATTCTGCTATTAAATATACAAATATAAAGGTTCGTGCAGGAATAAGACTGGAAATAGTTCAGAATCGATTCTTTCTTTTGGGAGACAATAACTACATTTATCTGCACTTTGATCTTTGAAACTTTGCTGACCTTTTAGAAACACAAACAGCTATATAATATTGAACACACACAAAAAGGTAATATCTAAATAAGGGGACTTTAAACAGCTTGTGTTTTTGGTGATTTTTAGTGTATGAAGACGAACCACAGGTGTAGAAAAATCACATTGACTATCAAAATGTTTCACTAACCTCAAACAAACAGAAGTCACACAATACTTAATTTTTGTTTTAATAATTTATCTAATATTTATTTAAAAAACCCTGAAAACACCTGAATAGTTGTGGGCAGGTGCGTAAGGCCACAGTGAATTCAATGAAAAATGTGCATTCAACCACACTTTATTAAATTTATAACAATATTACTTATATTTACTTTTATTTTTTTTATAATATATACAGGTTAAACTCGATAAAATTAAAATATCGTGCAAAAGTTCATTTATTTCAGTAATTCAACTTAAAAGGTGAAACTAATATATTATATAGACTCATTACATGCAAAGTGAAATATTTCAAGCCTTTATTTGTTATAATTTTGATGATTATGGCTTATAGCTTATGAAAACCCCAAATTCTAAATTAGAATATTGTGAAAAGTTTGTCATAGCTGTACGCCATAATCATCAAAATGAACTTTTGCACGATATTCACATTTTTTGAGTTTCACCTGTATATAAGCATCTTTGTTTGATGTTTTGTCTATTTTTTTGCATAATGCAACAACATTCATACGTTTTTAAGTGGGACTTGCGTGTTCAAATACCTTTCGGAGCCACTGTATACCCTAAATGAAGAAAACAATTATGCAAATTTGCTTAGTTGGGGGTCCACATAAAAGGGCTGCAGAACGACTTCAATGCTCAGTTTGCCTAATTACATAGCTGGAAATAAAGAAGTGAAAATGTTGTCTTAGAAGCATTTAAATGAGCGTACGGCTCTTTTGTGTTGAACAAATTGCCACTTTTTGCACGTTTACAATCGCATTGAGAGAGGCCGGGTCTACTTCAAGCGGGATTTCAAGAGCATATAATCTCTTGTTAATTTCCTTGTTTTGCATGTCCTTTTACACGCTTCAACTGCGTCTGCATTCTCGCTATATAACAAAAGTGTTTTTTTTAGTCCCTAGGGCTTTTGCATGCCTTTTGAAGGCTGCCCTGTTCAGAGGCATCTAAATCACATCGCATTGTTTACATAGGTGCGGATTTGTAAGATCCACAAGGTTGGATTAATCTTCATGCAGCGAAGTCTTCATCGCACAGCTGCGTTTCACCGCATTCATCTGGGAACAAGGACTTAGAGTTAGCGATCGACCTTTGCCGGATACAAACCCCATCTGTACAGCCTTGTCAATCCTATTTCTCTGTTTAATGGACTGCTGGAGCGATCATTCAGTTTGCAACTATGCAATCAATTATCCATAAATGCAAATGGGATTAAAATTTAACTGTCCCCTTTTCTTTTTATACCACGTACAACAAGTGCAAAGGGAAAATATGGGACAGCTAACAAAAAAGATGCAAATGCATTCGTAAAACAGCATTTCTGATCACATTCCCAATGAAGTGTTTGACTATGGTGTTGTTTCCTTCACAAACACCCTTCCGCCCTCGTTTTTTCTGAAAACAGGATTAAAGATGCTTGGGAGTGATGAATATTTAAAAAATAAAAGGCTTTTTGGCTTCGCACGCCTGTTGTCCATCCCGGTTTAATCACAAATATTGGGAGCTTTTGCTTTTGGCTGCTGCGGTCAGAGCTTTTAAAGACGTGACTCATAGCGGGTTGCGTCTGGGCTCTTGCCAGCGTTCTGTGTTAAGAGCTAAGTGCAGTTGATGCACAGGATTGAGTCTTAGAAACTCCTCTTCTACACAATACAGAGCTTTGGAGTGCATATCCACTACGCTTCCGATTGAGAGGTGAACACACAACAAATATTGGCTATGTTTGGATGAATCATTTTGCTTACTACTAAGTGGGCGATATGACCATAATCGTATATCATGGCAAAATAGATTTTTTTTCAGAAAAAAAGTTATTTATATAATAGCAGAGTTATTATTGTTAAAAGGTTAGTTCACCCAAAAACTAAAATTCTGTAATTAATTACTCACCGTCATGTTAATTCCAACCCCTGCAAGAATTTCGTTCATCTTGGAAAAACAAATGTAGATTAAATTTATCTTGTAGATTAAATTTGATTAAAAACACTTTGACATTTTAAAAAGTTAATAAAAAGGTCGTAAAAAACGAATCCATATGAAATGAGCAGTTTAGTCTACATTTTCTAAAGAGACTCGATCACTTTATATGATGAACAGATAGAATCTTGCAGAAGCTCAAACGTGCTGCGTAACACGAGAATGAACCTCATTGGTTCTTGCTGAACATACTTGAGCTTCTGTTTACCACGACTGTTGTGTGAGTTGATTAATGTTTTTATGTGCATGAAAGCCTAAATGCAATCTGTTCACGTAAGCGGTCTGTTAAAGACTCAATTATAATGTAGTATGTCCCAAAGTTTGCTTACTCTTCTGCTACACACTCAAAATTATGTACTTTTTCTTCGCAAAAAGAGTATATACTTTTAGTAGGCGAATTGGGATGCAGGATCAGACTTGATGGCATTTTTTGGAATATTTCTCATTTTTGTTATGTTTACGTTACGTAAAAAAAAAAAAAAAAAAAAAAAACTAGACATATTTCACCATAAATTAGGTACAAATTATGTTACTGAAATAAAGTTTAAATGTTTATAAATATAAATATTAGTAAAAAAACTAAATTAAAATTGAAAATGTTCCCTTGGCAATAAAATTAAAAAAGTTGAAGTTGAAGCACTAAAATTATTAACTGGAAATAAATAAAAACAACAATTTACTAAAACTACAACTGAAATAAATTAAACCTAAATAGCGATATTGAAAAAAGAAAACTCACAAAAAATAATACTGACAGCTTAAACAACTCAATTACTACAACTTAAACTAAAATGAACATGAAATCTAAATATATATATATATATTCAATAGCATGGTTTCTTTTCTGGAGAATCTGCATACATTGATGTGGAATTAAGCCGTCGAAAAAACAAAATGAATCGAATATATGTGAGTCTTTTTGAGCTATTGTGGAAAAAAAAAACGGTGGAATGGCATCAATTTCTCATTCACATCTACTATAATACTGTATGTAAGTCGGTCACACCTGTTATAATACAATAACTGTGTGAATGTAGCCATAGTAATTTTTCCATTTACAAAAAGTTATACACTCACAGAAATGAATAGTATGTGTCACACCTATTGAAATTCAAATCCACTCACTTATTCTGCATAAGGTGATTCCCACCTCCACGTTGACATCACATGACCAGCTGGAAATTGCTATTATCCTGGAAATATCAGGCACTTTTAGGAAAGAATAAACTCATAGTGGGTGACTATTATGCCTGTGAATCTGATATTTCCATTTTCAAATACCAATAACTGCATGTTTTAGCTTTTGTGTAATGCCACACACACGCACACACGCACACACGCACGCACGCACACACGCACACACACACAAACAAGAAGTCAAAAAGGCACATTTACGATTGTTAAGCAGATTTTCTATAATAGTGAGGGATTTTTTTATGGTTTAATTGCGTTTTCTTGGAAAATGTCTCATAAAAATTAATTGATTCAGTCAAAGATGTTCAGTAATTACCTTATCTCTCTGACGCTGCCCTTATTAGGCTGCCATGTTAAACTTTTCAGCATTGCAAATGATAAATGTTGAAAAAGCTACTTCAGCTGTGTGCGTACAGTGTGCTAAAACATCATGCCAACTCTCTAATGATCTTACTTTGACTGATCACTCAGTAAAATAACAAACATTCCCATTAGCAAACACCACTCAAATTAGCAGGCAGTATAGATAATGCAAAGACAGATTTGTAGTAGAAAGAAAGAATATTTATTATGGAAATAATATACTTTAAAGGTGCACAATGTAATTTTTATTTGTTCAAAATGAACTAAATTTAAATAATGGGTCAATACATCCTCAATCCTTGTTCCAAAACGTGTTTTTGTCTCACACAGATTCACTATGGTATTCCTATCATAAGTGTTTAGACCGGACAGGATGGTTTTCGCCAGAAATTGGTGTCTCATCATATCCGTAAATAGAGAACAGTTGCTCCAGCTACTTTGATGCATTAGCTGTCACAATGAGTGAGAAAGGTTCACAGCTGCTAAATCTCCAGAGAATCACGGGTTTAAACAAACGCCGAACAGAGGAGTCTGCTGGAAAAAGAGAACGAGACAGACCTCGTAATAAAACAAGAACCAACATTGGCTTGTCTTTTCTGTGAGGGTGAGAACTAAGTTATTTGAAATGTAAATGTGATGTGGAGATGTTTTTATTCCTCAACAGGAGGATAAAGAATTTTATTGAACACATAAAATGCCATATGTATCTCTCTGACAGAGGTTGAGACATTGTAAAGCATTATATATTGTGAAGGGCCATTTATGGTTGTTGTATCACTGTGCTGGAATTTATTTTCATGGAAGTATAGTGTCTACTAATGGATAAACCTACAGTAACGTCTTCAGCTAATACTAAACAGTCTATCTAAACTGTTTATATCTGTAGGACAATTTCTCTCTCTCTTTTTGTTATAAGGAAACATATTCATCTGCACAAAGCACCACCAAAACAATGTTCTTCCACAAAATCAAAATGCATCCAGTTTTGTTTTTTAACAGCTAGAGGGACACAAGTTATAGTGTAACTTTAATATGATATTATTTGCAGTATAGCTTTTATTTAAATACATACTTTTAAGATTTGAAGTACACTAAGTGCACATTCAGCATAATTAAGTGCACTTCTTTTCCTCAAGGGAATAGTATGCGATGTTGTCATTCTCGACTCGTTTCATTCAAATATTTGATATTTCTAAGCAGATGTCCATGTTTCCTTTCAGATAACGCCAGCTTCACCCTGAAAGCACCTTCATTCATTCAGCGCGCTCGTCTCCACAGCGTCAGAAGGCCGTGTCTGAGACATTAGTATGCCACGCTGCATGCTGGGACACATGATGGCCAGTGATTCTAATAGCAGGCTGTCCAAGTTTCTTCGCTGCGGCAGCGGACAGGCCCTACACAGAGCGACCGCACACTGAATGATCCCACAGACTAAAGGACAGGCCAGGAGCGCCACAGCACTGCGTTGATATGCAGCGTGGTGGCCGTGGTTGTCACAGGAGAGCCCGGCACACGCAAGCTGTCTCGGATTAGTTTCTGCCTTTTTAGCCCGTCCTTTATTACCGACGTCTTTTTCCTTTAGCGTCTCTCTTAATCACTTAGGCTTATGTTCGCTGTCTCTCTTTCTATCTTCACCCGGGGAGAGCGTTTGGCTGTGACCCCTGATGCAGCGCAGAGGGACACGATCTGAATGAGCAGTTTGATAAGCAATCTAAACCTAATAGCTTAGAAACTGGAATTAATTGTGTTGCACAATGACATTAAAGTGTTGATCGCCTGTGGTCTCTCGGGTCCACATGCAAAACTACACACTGTATGTTTCTTTCCCACTACTGACACATGGACAAATCTTTTTTTATTTTATTATTAGCAGTAATAATTAATAATAATTTCTTAAATTTATATATTTCTGGGTACTAAAAGCACTTTACATATGGAAGGGGGAAATCTCTTCAACCACCACCAATGTAGTAGTATTATATTTAGTATTCTTGTTTCCACTAAAAATATGCAATCCCTTAAAAAGATTATTAGAATGAATTCTGAAGGATCATGTGACACTGAAGACTGGAGTAATGATGCTGAAAATTCAGCTTTGATCACAGGAATAGATTATATTTTCAAATATTTTCAGTTGTGATCATATTTGACAATATTACTGTTTTTACTGTATTTTTGATCAAATAAATGCAGCCATGGTGAACACGAGAAACATTATAAGCATAAAAAAAACTTATCTTAAACCAGAGCGACACTGAATTGTTCCAAACCCGTATGATTCTTTCTTCCATGGAATACAAAAGGAGGATGTACTGGAATCTCTTTTGCATACGATTACAATAAACGAGGACAAAAAAGACTCAAAAGCATCATAATAGAATCACAAAAATAGTCCATATGACCATGTGCACTATATTCGAAGTCTTCTGAATCCAAACGATAGCTTTGTGTGGGGAATTTTTGTCAGGATATACTTTCATGGTGCTTTTGCATCCTCTTTAAAGCATGAAAGCCTTTTTCAAAACAATTCAATTTTACGAACAAAGGGGCTAGAAAACATTAAAAAATGATCTGAAAACAAGACGTGTTATATTACACATTTTTTCTTCGCACACTTTACAGTGAGGTCCCATTAATAACTAACAATGAGCAATATTTATTAAAGTAATTATTAACATTTACAGATAACATTAGATAATTATCAAATTGTTTATGTTTAAAATTTGTTAGTTTATGTTAGCTCGGGTTCATAATGCTAACAAATACATCATTTGATTTCAATAATGTATTAGTAAATTATGAAATCTTATTGTAAAGTGTTACCGGTTTATCTTGATATAAGGACGTTTAGATATCTTTTAGTGAAAAAAAAAAAAAAAAATCCCCCAGCTCAACTCTTGACCTACACTTGTCCTGTCTCAAACAGAGCGTTCTGTTCGTGTCTTGAGCAAGATAGCGTGTGATAACACGATCCTCCATGTGCGTTTGTTACAGAGGAGCAAAAATGAGTGTACAGATACATCAACCTTCCACTGGCCTCATGCCGAATCTGATAGTGATTTATCCATATACCAACATCAATGCAAGGTTTTTGTACATGTTAACATTAAAATATTTTATGAAATGGACACTCTTAGAAGAAAAGGTTCTATATAGAATCTTAAATGGTTCTATATAAACCGTTTAGTTCTATATAGACCCCACTGAAGTGTAAGCATTTATAATCAGTGTTTGGGAAAGTTACTTTTAAAAGGAATGCTTCACAAAATTGTGTTACTCCCTAACTAACTTAGTGTTAGTAGTTAGTAACTAACTTTTTATGAAAAGTAATACATTAGGTTTTTAGGTTACTTTCTCTCTCACCTGGGCTGGGCTTGCTTGTTTTTATTTTGGTTTAAAAATAAATAAATAATAAGTTATTTTTTGGCAGATGTAAAGGCCCTTTCACCAAAAGTGAAATGAATAAGCCTAAGGCTGAAGGAAATGCAAATTCCCTCCTGTACAGTAGAGGGCGCCGCTCAAACAAACCTTTCCGCTGCGCTGCTGTTCTGGAGAAAGCAGAAGAATGTTCTATTTTTCTTAAAAAATAAAAAAAAGTCATCGTGTGACAATGGCTGTCAAGTTCAAACAAAAAAAGCAACATAGTCGTTAATATGGCTGAATTCATATATTAGCTTTGTGTGAAGAATAGACTTGCTTCAGTTCTCCAGTCGCATGCGAGCAGTGTGAACATGCATTCAAATCTCTCATTTAGTGCTCGACAGAACACTGCAAGTCATACAGGTTTGGAACGGCTCAAGGGTGAAAAGATGATGACAGAAAAGCATTGCTTTGAAACGACTCAACGTTCCCACCATGTTTAAATATTCAAGCAGTGAATGAGCAAGTCTGTGAAACTAAACAAAGAAGTGCCCACATTTGCCAAAGCCCCGGAGAGAGCATGTCATGTATACGCAAGGCATGCCAGCAGAATGGAAATGCGGGTCTGAAAGCTGTTTTTTGTGTTTGTTTGCTTTATTTTTTACTGACATTCTCCTTATTTTGCTCCTTTTATTAATCAGGCAGATGGTTCAATATCTCTAAGTGGCTTCTTGTTATTTCCTAAGTAGATAAAGAGAAATATATTCCAATATATCAGAAATCCCAGTAGAATACACAAGAGATTTCAAGCACTTCTGAAAAACATTTTGATTTGTTCTTGCGACATGCATCGCTGTACCTGCAGATTGTTATAAAGTTTATTAGCCAAGGCAGTGAGTGGACATTTTGGTATTTTTTTGTTTCTTTTCCCCCTCCTGGTTTTCTGTTTCTTTTTTGTTGTCCTCTAAAGCATTTGTCCTGATAGGAAAATTCATGTCCTTCAGTAAACAGATATTTCTTATGTTCTGCTTTGGATTTGTCAATATCCATCACCTCATGTTGTGCAACGGCTATTGAACAGTTCTTGGTATAAAAGTTTTTTTTTTCTGAAATCATGCTCAACAACATTAGATTCTTTTGTGTTGCTTGTGGCACTACATTTTGATTACAATAACCCGGTTTTACAGTACATCTAAAAATCTCCTGTTTATTTAGTTGCATTTGCTAAGCGTCACTCTTACTATTAGTTATATTAAAACCCCTTATCAAGCGCTCCCCTTTTTTTTAATAGACATGAAAATGCACATTCCGAACTTATATGGTTGTAATTCAAGAATGCTTTGGAATATAGATGTAAGATTGGTCTTGTTTTTAAGAAGACATTTGGCAGATTTTTGTAGAAGTGAAAGAAATTAAGAAAGTTAAACAGAAAAAAAGTTATAGAAGTTTGACTTTATAAAAAAACGTACAGTGTTAAAAATTGTATTATTCATATTTTATATAAAATATATATTTTCAAAACCTGGTGGACTCTATAACTGCACAAAAAAACAAGTTGTTTTTCAAATTTTAGGTTGATCTCAAAAAATAAGCTTTCAGTGAGGTTTAGTTTGGGCGCAGTACCACACTTTTCCACTAGTTGACATTCCTGCCCATATAAGGGCGCCTCCATTTCCATATGTTGTTTGAGTGATCTGAACCATTATTTTTACTATTTTCATACAATTTATGAAGTAGACATCCTATTCAGAAGTAGTATTGAAAGTTTGGCAGATTTTGAAATGAATTCAACCTCTAAGAAACATAAAAAGATCACGTATGTGCATTATAGCTCGCTGCCACATCACAAATGGTGAATCTATTATTCATTTCTTTATATTTAAAACATTTTCAGACCTTTTTTTCTAAAAGAATTGAATGGATGCTATCTTTTGAACTCTTGGCATGAAAACAAACTGAGGTTTCTACAATTCGTTCATGATTTTTCATGTTCATCACTATTTCAAAATAAAGGTCTGAACACGCCTTAGGAGTATGAAAATATTGTTGCAAATTGATAAATCACAGCTCCTCTGTCATTTATTTTAAAAATGGAGAAAAACTAGAGATTGTAAGCTTTCAAATGATATATAGTTTGTCAAGATTGGTTTAGGTTTAGTATAGGATATTACTGTTTTAAATATGTAATGGCTATGCCAATATAAGGGGTTTTAAACAAACCCCTAAAGGTAAGTACTAAACTTTGTACTTGAGTACATGCTATCACTAGTCCCACACATTTTGTGCTAGAGACATGCATGATGCCTCAAAATATCCGGTTTGTTAAAAAGAGCTGTGCTGTTATTTTAACATAACATTTTATTTGCACCAGACGTATGATAAAACTTCTGAAAAAAATCATATCCATTTCTAGACTTATATGCAAGCTTGTTTGTGCCACAGAATAAAATATTTTAAAAAATAATTGCGGCTTTTTATCTTACATTTGTGAGTTTGCATCTCGCAATTCTGACTTTATTTATCAGAATGGTAAGATACAGCAATTGCAAGTTATAAAGTCCGATTCTCACAAAAGTTTATCTCACAATTCTGACTTTATAACTTGCAATTGCGAGTTTATATAACGTAATTCTCACTTTTTCTCGCAATTGCAACTTTTTATTGTACAAATGTGACTTTATAACTTGCAATTCTGACTTTATATTACGCAATTCTGAAGGAAAGTCAGAATTGCGAGATATAAACTCACAACAGAGAGAAAGAAAAAAACCTTGAAAATTAAAAAGTTATTTTTTATTCTTTGGCAGAAACAAGCTTTCATACAGAGACTTTAAATGCATCATAGAAAATGTATAAAAACCTTAAATGTGTAATGTAATGGAGTATATTAATAACTATTTTTTTTGTCAAGTAATACAGAATCAGTAACCAACTCTACAATTTGTAAGTAATCTAGCTGGCACTGGTATACGCCAGACAGTGCAGAAGATTTACTATACGAGCGCAGTGCTGACCATTAAACAGAAGCAGCAACGACTCCCTTGTTGCTAGGCAATAACATGAGATAATGAGAAGATAAATAACTTATACCTAAAATGTAAACCAGGCTGCTACTGTGTGGCCTCATTTATATGATGAATATAAACACCGTGCCCTCAGGGTCACTGATTATTAGAGGAACAGCAATCGATCGTAAAGCATTGAATGATGAAACTTAATATCTGTCAAGATCTGAACATGAATGCAAAAGAAAAGACTATCATTATATAAAATGCATATGCAAGCATTTAGTCTGTACTAATCACATAATTTTAATATATATTATACAATAGTAAGTAATTCAATATTCATATTAATTCTCTGAATTTATGAAAATATTTCATTGTGATTCTTCTCATTT
>NC_136890.1:31341819-31391819 GCF_949152265.1 Phoxinus phoxinus | reverse complement strand
TATCCTTGTATACAGATTATCACAAAGCCAAAAGCCACACAACTTAAATTTTAATTTCAGGGGATCTTTAAGATATCAAGTATAATCTGACTAAAGTATAGGCTATAGTTCACTATCCACACATATTTACTATCCGACAGACATGTTTCCTGCAAAACCGGCATGTGTTTGCTCATCAGTTCTAATATAAGGTCGGATTACACCAGCTGGGAAATCTTCCATTGGCACAACTTTCTATAATCTTTGCCCATTTCTACTTTGGAATGATAAAAAACTAACATGAATGCATTAACATAAAATAATGACTAATTATTAAAAATATTACTAATAAACTATTTTTATACTTCCTTGTATACTAATTTAATGTCACAGGGACTGTCACTAAATAGTTATTTATCTTCATAGAAATAACCATGCACATTTGCTGATAATTGATCCAGTGATTTAAATAATTCACAAGTGAAAAGTTATTCATTTGATTATTTTAACCAACAGACACTTATCTCTTTCTCCGCCAGCGTTTTTAAAGAAAGTTGCCAACCACCGCCAACATTTTTGATAATTTTCACAAAATTTTCGTGGTCCACAGAATATTTTGTTGTATGCATATGTGAACATGCAATATATTAAAAGAAATAACAGAGCCCCCAGATTTACTCTAGCTTAAAGCATTCTTTTTTTAAATCAACAATTGAATGTGGGTAAGTTTCATAAAAAAAGCAACATTTTGTGCAAAAAAATTAGAAAATCGTGTTTTTGTCAAAGACTACAGTACGTCTGGATCATATTCAGAACGATGATCAAAACACAGATGAAGTATATCACGTCCATCAACACCCCCAAAGCTTCACAGTCCTGGGTTGACATTTCAATCTGTGACATTAGGCAGTTTTGATTTAAATGCTGTTTAATGTTGATGATCGCCTTTTTTTTAAACATATGCATCTGCTTAGATACGACATCGCTTGTTTCTGCTTCTCCTTCACATGTCTTTTGATCAGGAGATTGACAGGGAAGCGCTGTCTCATAAATGACGGACATTTCCGTCAATGGTGCATTAAACTAGCTGATGTACATATTAATATGGCAAACGACTGAATCCTGCTTCACATTATGAATGACACCCTCATCTGAACCTTCATTGTTTGAAGCCATTACTATCAGCCTTGTGGAAGGCTCTTCTCTTCAACCACTCGCCTCTTCAACTTAGCATACTAGTTATGGTGATTCACTCAGGACGGTTATAAACACAGTGTTCCATCACACAGAAGGCTTATTTAAGGGTTTGAAATGCCATTCTTGACTGATTAGTCTCCTCGCGCTGACGTCGTACCATTTATTCTGATGTTGTTGTTTTTTTATTATTCCGTTCTAAACCTCCAGCACTAAAGCTCGAAACCTTCTCTGCATTTCAATTAGACAGCGTGAGGAAGAAAAACCAGTCTCGTCGGACAAGGCCAATGAATAACACTCAGCATTCAGGGAACTGGAGTAGCTGTCCGTCATGTCTGCTTTATCTTTGAAGGGCCCTTGTGAAGCAAATCGATAAATCTCGAAACCAATTTTGCAGGGATAATAATGTTGTACTCGAGCGCGCCTCATTTTCCACAAACACACATTATCCTTTTCAGGTAACTCTTTCATGGCAGGCTCGAATTCCTTAGCATACGAGTCCAAAAAAGTTGCTGCTTGAAGTTTCCGACATGATCAAAACAAGGTTTTTGGCACGAGTAAAGAACACAAACCCCAGGCGAGCAGAAAACACACGCAGAGCTCGCTGCGTTCACATATCCGCCAGGAGTTCAGCACAGACGGGACGAGCGCAACTCAGTAACTCAGAACGAGACGTCCTGGGCGAACTCGAGAGCTAACATCAAATTACAAACGGCTAAAAACAGCAACAGTGACAACCTTTGACTCTGCTTAAACGCTGTTAAAGTGCTGATGCATGTGAAGGCGGGTGATTGCAGGAAAAGACTAGCATAAGGAGACACAGCGGGAAGCATCGGATCTCCCCAGACTCAATAAGCCGCTCAAGGGTAATGGGGATATCTCTCTGACACCATTATTTGCACTCAGACTGCAGATTTTAGTATAGTGGCAACTCCTCCAGGCCTCCAATGCGGTTAATAATGACAATAATAATATCAGACTGTCTGGTTAGACTGGATTACAGAACTTTAGTGAATACAATAAAGGTTTTAGCAACAAAATAACATGGAAAAATTACATTATTTACATTATATTACATTATTATTACACCATTACTTTATTACAATAAGGAGTTGTAATAAAGCATGCATTACATAACATGAACTAATGTTAATACAAGGTGCATTAACTTGTTAACAAATACAACATTTGATCGTAAGAAATGTATTAGTAAATGTGTAAATTAACACTTACTGAGAAAAATAAATGCTATAGGAGGATTGTTCATAGTTTATGATAACTAATGTCAACAATTGAAACCTTATGTTATTAAAAATTCTAAAGATTTAAATTGTATTCTTCAAAATGTACAATACAGTACATAATAAAAATGAATGACATTCTAGTCTATTATAATCAAAAAGTGAAAAACAAATTAACGATTTCAATAATTGAGTGAAAATAATTAATATCAATGTTTCACACACGCGCACACACACACACGCGCGCACACACACACACACACGCACGCATGCATGCACACACACACACACACACACACACACACACACACACACACACACACACACACACACACACACACACACACACACACACACACACACACACACACACATTAGTGCTGTCAAATCGATTAATCAAAAAACAAAAAAGCAATAAATAACATAATTGAGGGTATGTCCACTGTTTAATGACAGAAACTAAATTAACTAGAAAAACAGTTTGTTTTGACTGTATTTTCTAAGAAGTGCACAGAGCCAAATGTGGTCATAGTGGAAGAAACAGGCAATCAAGTGAAGCATTTGTGTGAGTGTGTGAGTGGCCCCAGTGAGCTAATTGCAGGTTATGTTAAAATGCTCAACATTAGTACACTACATTTCGTCTGCACAAAGTTTAGAAAGCTAACTGAAATTACATTATCTTAATTTGATTCACTTACTGTAAATACTAAGGCACAAATTGTGTTGTGTTTGATGCTTTTAGCTTTCAGACTCTACGTTAAGCACAACATTAGCATCTTGCATTTATAAATGGTTCATTCTTACGCAGTTCGTTTGAATGTTGAAAGCCAATGCAAAGCAAAAACAGTCAAATAGAAGTAAAGAAAAGGTTCTATGTGGAACCTTGAAGGGTTCACTCAGGGAGTAGAACCTTTTAGGTGCTCCCATCATTTTATGGATTTAGTTTTATTTAATTAATTGTGTTTGAATTTTAATAAAACTTTATGAATTAAGCGCTTGTAAACATTACCACTAGAACACATTTAAATACCCGGTAATCATGAAAGTATTATACAATCATTGTAGACATTTCTCCTTACATTGAACCGTTTTGATTTAAAGCGTTCTTTAGCTTTAATAGCAATAGTTTTTGCTAATGTACCTTCTAGACTACTGTACGCAAATGATTTGATGATTTGAGACAGCGCCATCATTTCTCCCACTGTTAAATCCAAATACTTTAGGCAAACAGAGGCCATTCCATTTCTAATGCATTAGCAATTAGCTTTAGCAAGTCATATTGCAACCCTAATGCAACATAATCATCTTCCTCAGAGTCGCTTCGACCAGAAGGCACAGCAATCCAGCCAACAGAATCCCCATTAATGTCAAAGGAACATTGATAATGCAATAGACCCAGTTCCGTCTGTAAGAGCAAAGACTGTCACTACATCAGATTCATCGTAAAATGAAAAGGAAAAAGACATGCTTCCGACATCAAAGCTTACGAAGGTGCAACTGTGCAAGGCATACTTTTCTCCAACAGCTTTCATCCCTGGATTTCTTTTTTATTACCCCCCTTTTTTAAATAGTAAGTACGGACAAATATATTTGCCTGTTCTTCTGGTACGACACTTGGTTTTGAAGTGCTTTCAGCTGGGCAACGCTTTAGAAATGAGGGGGGGGGGGAGTGTTTCCGCCTTTTCCTTGCTAAATGCTCGATCGCTGCTTTACTGATAAGACGTGGCTTCCTTTGAAAAGGGCATTTTGTATTGAATCCTGTTAAACAGCCCTTTGGAGATGGTGATTATAGTACTTTAAAATGATGGCCTGGGTTGAAAGGCTGCTTTACACGTGTAACTCAGCACAGTGACGCTTTACAAACACGGTTTTCACAAAACCCATTTAATGTCTATAGTGTCACTAGAGCAGACTTACCGCCATCATTGCGGACAGTCTGGTGTCTTTTCTTTCCGTCCCAGACATCTGCTTTTCACAACACTTGGAGGGATCCATTCAGAAGAGCTCGCAATCTCTGATCTAGCTTGGATAATCGAGCCCATTGTCCGCGGATACAATGAACAGAGATCGTCTGTAGCTACTTCTTAAGAGGTTTGCAGGACATACAGTATTTTAAAGTGTCTTCTGTCCTTCACGTTTGCAACATACCAGAGGTGACAGCTGAATGTTTCGATGTCAAAGCGACTGAGTGACACAAGTCATTTCTTCAGATTTCAAGTTTTTTGCCTTTGTTGTGGAAAAGAAAAACAGTAAGATTTTGTGTGTGTGAGTTAGTTTGAAGTTTACAGAAACCTTCGCCTACAAACTAACTTTAAAACCCATGAAATCAAACTGTTTTGAATTTATTAGTCCATGTCTGCTAGCTCTAAGATCATCTGCATTTCTGCAAGCAACAAAATAAAAAAATTTTGATTAACAGTAATACAGTAATAGTATTACAATTTAAAATAGCTGTTTTGGTAACACTTTATTTCGATAGTCCACTTAAGACATTCTACTAACTATAAGGCCGTGTTTCCACCAAAGCGTTTTTTCACGCGGCTGGTGTGTTTTTTCAATTGTTTGATTGTTTTCAAATGGGTTTTTAAAAGGCCATGAGCGTGACGAGGCGCTGAGCTTCTTTTTCACGCTGAAGCGCTGAGCGTTCTGCGTTTTTTACAGGTCGCCGAGAGTTGAAGAATGTTCAACTTTGGGTAAAACGCAGCGCTCATCACTGTCACTTTTTACCCAACCGTTCAATCACAGTGGAGGAGGGGCGGGACTAATACCACACTGACCAATGGATATTCTGTATCATAGCAACGAAGCGTCTCAACTGAAAAAAAAAACTGCCCTGCCAAAACGCTCTCAAGCGCACATAGCTCGCTGTTTTCAGCAGAGCGCCTAGCGTTTTCAGCAGAGCGCCTAGCGTTTTCTGCAGAGCGCCTAGCGTTTTCGGCAGAGCGCCTAGCGTTTTCGGCAGAGCGCCTAGCGTTTTCGGCAGAGCGCCTAGCGTTTTCGGCAGAGCGCCTAGCGTTTTTAGCAGAGCGCCTAGCGTTTTCAGCAGAGCGCCTAGCGTTTTCAGCAGAGCGCCTAGCGTTTTCGGCAGAGCGCCTAGCGTTTTCGGCAGAGCGCCTAGCGTTTTTAGCAGAGCGCCTAGCGTTTTCAGCAGAGCGCCTAGCGTTTTCGGCAGAGCGCCTAGCGTTTTTAGCAGAGCGCCTAGCGTTTTCAGCAGAGCGCCTAGCGTTTTCGGCAGAGCGCCTAGCGTTTTCGGCAGAGCGCCTAGCGTTTTCGGCAGAGCGCCTAGCGTTTTTAGCAGAGCGCCTAGCGTTTTCAGCAGAGCGCCTAGCGTTTTCGGCAGAGCGCCTAGCGTTTTCGGCAGAGCGCCTAGCGTTTTCAGCAGAGCGCCTAGCGTTTTCAGCAGAGCGCCTAGCGTTTTCAGCAGAGCGCCTAGCGTTTTCGGCAGAGCGCCTATCGTTTTCAGCAGAGCGCCTAGCGTTTTCTGCAGAGCGCCTAGCGTTTTCTGCAGAGCGCCTAGCGTTTTCGGCAGAGCGCCTAGCGTTTTCGGCAGAGCGCCTAGCGTTTTCGGCAGAGCGCCTAGCGTTTTCGGCAGAGCGCCTAGCGTTTTTAGCAGAGCGCCTAGCGTTTTCAGCAGAGCGCCTAGCGTTTTCAGCAGAGCGCCTAGCGTTTTCGGCAGAGCGCCTAGCGTTTTCGGCAGAGCGCCTAGCGTTTTTAGCAGAGCGCCTAGCGTTTTCAGCAGAGCGCCTAGCGTTTTCGGCAGAGCGCCTAGCGTTTTCGGCAGAGCGCCTAGCGTTTTCGGCAGAGCGCCTAGCGTTTTTAGCAGAGCGCCTAGCGTTTTCAGCAGAGCGCCTAGCGTTTTCGGCAGAGCGCCTAGCGTTTTCGGCAGAGCGCCTAGCGTTTTCAGCAGAGCGCCTAGCGTTTTCAGCAGAGCGCCTAGCGTTTTCAGCAGAGCGCCTAGCGTTTTCGGCAGAGCGCCTATCGTTTTCAGCAGAGCGCCTAGCGTTTTCTGCAGAGCGCCTAACTAACTAAACTAACACTTTATTTTGTTGATCCCCAAATAGACTGACTACTACAAGTCAAGTTATTCTTATAACCCGAACTTTAACACCTAACCCTAACCGTCTACTAACAGTCTACTACAGCCTACTAATACTCTAATGACAGTTAGTTGACATGTACTTGCAAAGTTACTAGAATGTCTAAAGTGGACTATCAAAATAAAGTGTATATATATTTTGTAAATGTAATTTTTACAGCAAAGTTTTCAGCATCATTACTCCAGTCTTCAGTGTCACATGATTTACTCAATTTACTCATCATAATTTCACAGCAAACCTCCTCTATGCCACCGCCACAGCTTCATCCCACAGTGTATCATATTAAAGCGCTGGAATATGGCATCACGTAATGCGCAGAAATCAACCGGTTATGTTCCAAAACAGAAACATTGTGCTTACATCTACAGAAGCACACGTAGGAGAATCACATGTAGGAGGCTTGGATGCGAGCGCTTTCTGTGCTTTGAAGATACACACAGAATCACCTCATGCTTCTAGTTTAAGTGCTTCTGTGTTTCTGAGCTGTCAAAAAATGTGTTCACAGGACATTTGATGCTGACAGCCTCTGCAAAAATGGTTTTACCAGAACACACCAACACATGTACATGTACATAAATAGACTTAAAAAGTTGATGAGCTCTATATTGTTAGTTTGATATGATTTGATTATTTTTCAGTTAACTTCAATGCTGTTTTAAGTCACACGCATCAAAACTGATTCTATTTCTGTGACCCCAAAGAATGTAAAAACTAACTAAAGATGCTTTTTAAACAGCACTGAATGAAGATCATGCATGACTGCTTTTCACTTACTGTCCAAAACATAAATTCAGTCAAGTGTGTTCAAACCTTATGTAGTGTAGTGCAAATCTTTCAATACAGATCAGTCTCAAAAGACAAGTTTTGCAGTCACTTTTAACTGTTGGTTAACAGCTGAAAGTATACAGTAAAAAAAAAAAAGAAGTTTTTTTTAAAATAGGTTTCATGATTTGAAAATTCAATGAAGAGCATTTATTTAAAATATAATTATTTTGTAACATACATGTATTTGCTGTCACTTTTGACATTGTAATCGATTTAATGTGATCTTGTTTAACAAGAGTTACACATTTTTATTTTCTTAAATCTAACGGTCCCTACACACCGGACGCGAATAGCGCGTCAGGCGCGAGTGATTTCAATGTTAAGTCAATGCAAAGACGCGTTACACGCGTTTTACTTTGCAAAAATATGAAGCAGCACAACTGTTTTCAACATTGATAATTATAATAAATGTTTCTTGAAAATCAGCATATTAGAATGATTTCTGAAATCATGAAATTATGCTGAAAATTCAGCTTTGCATCATAGAAATAAAATAAATTTTAACATTCAAACAGAAAACAGTTATTTGAAATTTAAATAACATCTTACAATATATATATATATATATATGAAAAATTTTCAACAATAGTGGGATATACCAAGATAAGGTGTGCACTGAAGTATTGGGCCAGTCATGTGATCACAACCTGGCAGCCAGCAAGTATCTTGTATTTTTATTTTTTATCTGTGCTCGGTTAATCAAACAGTTACATTCAAAACACCCACATGGGGAATTTGTATGATTTATATCGTGCAAGAGATCCGGCAGTCAAAACCTGAGCAATAACCTGGTCACACTTGCATCTCTCAGTCATAGAGTCATGGAGGATCTAAACAAGCTTCAGGCTTTCTGCTGCGAACCTAAGCCTCTGAGTCAATATCAATACCTCTCTAATATTGAAGTGTTTTTATGAAATTCCTCTCACAGTTCACCAGCTGGAAATGAATTGTGCGGCGGGCTGAGATCGGCACAGGGCTCAAGGAGGAATTGCAGGTCTCTCATCCTGTCTAAGGCCTGTTTGGATGGGTTCCTCTCCTCTGAAATAGTGCTCCCTGAACCAGAACGCAGGTCCAAAATTGAACTCTGAACATTTCCAATAACCCCTGCCATATTTAATCAGTCTATAGCGACCTGACACCACCTGAGGAGTAATGGTCTTTCTCTCGCTTGAAAGCCAGTGCTTATTCTCCTCTGGGAAGACGTGGTAAATGAGTAATCTAAATTTTGTTGACTTTGTTTGTGCTGGGAGCTTGTCAGACGGCTGGATGGAAGTATAATAAAGATAACTGATAACAGGCCACATCACCATCAACACCAGGCCAAATCAGTTGTGCATATTAGTCCCAGTCAAAACTTTGCACACATGATTAAATCTTGACTTTTCCCCCACATTTCAGACTAATAAAGACTTCAAAACTGTGAAAAATTAAATAAATAAATTAAATAAATAAACGATGTAGTGACCCCCAAAAATGTAAAAACTGACTTGGGATGCTTTTTAAACAGCACTGAATGAAGATCATGCATGACTGCTTTTCACTTACTGTCCAAAACATAAATTCAGTCAAGTGTGTTCAAACCAGTGCAAATCTTTTAATACAGATTAGTCTCAAAAGACAAGCCAGTCACTTTTAACTGTTGGTTAACAGCTAAGTCTATTCTGCTCTCCATTGCTGCATTTATTTGATAAGAAATTAAGAAATATTGAGAAATATTAATTTATAATAAGTGTTTTCTATTTGAATATATTAAAAACTGTAATTTATAGTGATACAAAGCTGAATTTTCAGCATCATTACTCCAGTCTTCAGTGTCACATGATCCTTCAGAAATCAGTATAATATTATTAATGCTTAGTATTTTTTGTGGAAAATTAGATTTTTAAGGATTCTTTGATGAATAGAAAGTTCAACAGAACAGCATTTATTTGAAACATTATAAAGTCACTTTTTTACTGTCACTTTTTTTGATCGATTTAATGCAGCCTTGCCGAATTAAAGTATAATTTTCTTAAAAAAAAAAAAAATAGTACTGATCCCAAACCTTTAAAGGCATGTATGATGGATAAAAGTCAGTACAGTGACATTCTCTAAAATAATTTGCAATATCATTATAATGCATTTTAATGTTCCCACAACCGCATTGGAACATGTTTTTAGGTCCAATGTTCACATTTCTTCCACTGATTTAAGAACGTCCAAGAAGTCTAAATATAAACATCGGTAGCTAATCTTCATTATACAATCTTTCAAATGAGCTCTTGCAGGAACATCACAGGCCATTTAAATCAGAAAATGATGATCTATTTATAGTGAGTCGAGAACAATGCAGGTTTATTCATCTATGGATTGAGAGACAGAGAAGAAATCAACCGAGATTTCAAGAGTGATTGGTGTGTAATTGAATGGTTGTTCTGGAAATTTCCTGTGCTGGCTCCATCATAGCTGTGATTTCATTGTAATGCATGGCTAACTCCTGCCATAGCGGGACCTAATCAGAATTAATTCAAACATGGTGGCCTGCAGAAATGAAAGCTGCTAGAAACCATCACCATTCCACTTTCAAGCAGAAGAGACAGCTGTCGAGAAAAAACTAAAACAACACTGCGCTCTTTCACATTAATATAGATGCTTCCTTGGCAAAAACCGCGGCCCGTTTTGAAAAGAGTGCTAACATGTTCAGATTTCTGAACTTACATTATGGCAGACATTGTGTGGGTTGCATTAATGACAGATAAAGTGTCACACATGTCACATAACCATCTGTCCAATTCATTTCACGACTCAAAGTGCACCGATGACCAGCTAATCTTGAACTGCCATCTGTATATATGAACAGAGAACGTTTATGTTCAGAGCGCACTACCAGCATACTGCAAACAATATTCATTACTTTTAATGACAATAAAACAAATGTAACCTGAAATTCTCATACCGTATAAAGCAAAAGGACTTTATTCTTTAGATCAAAATACTCTAGATCCAGGTTTCTGTTTTTCAACATAATATAAAGGACAGTCCAACACATGCTACCATGAAGTATAAATATGTCATGATTTAACTACTAACTATTATTATTATTATTTGCATTATAGCAATGTGAAATTAACAGGTTTAATGAGATTCACCCACATTCTGTATACAGATAAATAAATAAATAAATAAAAACAATGAAAAAGGACAATAATAGCATATACTCAAATTATTATTATCATTTACATTAACAAAAATTCCAATGATCAATAAAGAAATATATTACTATTGCAGAAATGCTACTGTACTGTAAAACAATATCTAAATAAAAAAATAAAATAAAATGAGTATTTAATATTAATAATAAAAAATTACTTTTACAGTAATAAGAAAAACAGTAAAATTACATTTGTATGGCCGTTTTAATTTCTTTGCTTTCAAACGTTAAATCATAGAGCTTTTGATTTTGTATAAAAATGTTCTTTCACTAGTGATACAACATGTGACTTCTTATCTTAAGGTGCATGTCAACTGAGAATGACCTAAGTTTCAGCTCTGAGTATTATTAAAAATATATATATCTACTTCATTAAAATGATTCCCTGCTGATGTATCGTTGTACCATTTATCTTTAACCGCATCATATTTCTATATTTTACTAAAACACCAGCCCCAGACGCATCCACTGTGTGGAGTCCCGAAGGTCCAGTGGCCCTATGAAGTCTACAGTAACCCAAGCAATTAACACACAAACACACACACACATGCACAAATATACAGTGTGTACTGTATCTTTCCTCCTTCCCAAAACCAAATCAATGCTGCTAATCCGTCAGTGTGTGTGTGTGTGTGTGTGTGTGTGTGTGTGTGTGTGTGTGTGTGTGTGTGTGTGTGTGTGTGTGTGTAGGTGGTTTGTCCAGTCATGTCGTGTAGGAAATCATCCCAGCAGGCAAAGCAAACCCGCGTGCCAGTTCGGGAGTCTTGGCTCCTGCATGTCAATATCACCCCTCCTTACATGGCACAGTTTCCATGGTGATGACAGCAGAGTGAAGACTGTATATCTAAATCTATGGCAATAACTCTCATAGAAATTAGTGCTGGGCGAAGGTGAAGGATTGAAGAGGAAGAGGAAAGAGGAGGGGGTTCCTGAACCGCTGCCAGCCTCTCTTGCTTCCTGCTTGGCTGCATTAATGGAGTGCCTTGTGCGCTCTGAGGAGGCTTATGGAAGCTTATATCCTAATGTATTTATCCTTCATGCAGACCGCAATATTTACGCAGGATTTTCACGCCAGGATCCTACTCCAAGCCTGCTTTACCCACTGTGCTCAGCTATTTAAGAGCTGATCCTCTGCATTCCCGCCTTCCTGTCCGATAACAACAGCAGGGCCACCAAACAAAGTGATTCAAAACTGTGTAGTCTTCAACTGGAAACAACATTCACAACCACAACCCATTTGCTTCCGTGTGGTGCGCATCAAGAGACATTAAGACAATAAAAAAGATTTCAAGAATGACCTCAGAACATGAAGAGAATGAAGTCATAACGTTGCGAGAATTTAAATTGCAGTGTTGCAAGAATAGAGATAACTCGAATAAAGTCAGAACATTACAATATTATTGTAGTAATATTTTGAAATAGCATAAAAAATAATATATATATTAATTAATAATTAATAATTAATAAATATTATTTATTTATTTATTTGATGCTATTTCAAAATATTACTACAATAATACGTTATATATATATATATATAAAATAAAAATTATGATATTTATTTTGTAAAGGCCAACTTCACTTGACTGATGATAACTTTGAACTGATGATTATGATTTTAAACGTATCATATTCCAACTTTAATATAAAAAACTGACCTTTCATAATTTTGATTTTATTCTTAAAATATTAAAACTTTATTCTATATATATGGATTACTATGAGATTATTTTCAAGATATTGACTTTTTCCAAATACACTTATTATTTAACTTAAAAAAATATATCATACAAGTGAAGCTAAATATTTAACTAGGGAAAAAACTGTAAAATGGAAAATAATCAGGAATTAATTGTATGATGATGGAAAATTATGTCAGCTAAAAAGGGAAGTCTTTCAATGTCAGAGCATTTTTATGAAAGATTATAATGAATCATATTTTTTAAATAAAAAATAACAGGTAACACTTAATTTTAACGTGACGTAGTTACTACATATTTACTAACAGTAAATTATACATAATTACAACAAAACCTAAACCAAACTCTAACCCTAACCGTAACTCTATAGTTAATTACTCAGTTCCTATTTGAGAAAGTTCAATACGTTACCATAAAATAAAGTGTAACCGAACAACATGCACCATTGAATCATTCACTACAAGAGCAAGAATTGCTTTCAAACAGGAGGAAATGGCAGTCGGTGTGACGCACACATGGGCAAATGTTCTCAAAAGGGCACAAAAAGGTTGCATGACAAATTCGAGGCCGTGTGAAATTTGCACCAAGCTGACGCAAATAAGAAGACAACTGAAGCGTCAATAAAATGCCTTATCTGCACCCTGAAGGAGGCCAGCTGCAAGTCGACCCAGCTGTTCATGCTTAATAATGAGCAGACGATATCGAGCTGTGACTCAGAAGGGTCTATTCGACTTCGCAAGCTAGCGTACGGTGAGGTCCTTTCTACAGAAGAGCATCATGCAGCCGTTTCTGGAAGCACCAGAACCTCCTTCATAATATTGATGTGGCCGAAAACAGGAGCAGACAGGAGATGAAGCAGCCAGATGTCCTTGTGTTATGATATTACCTCCGAAGAATGGGCCGCTGGAGTGGATTGCGATACGAGGGTAGGATGGGCCGTGTGATATGGATGGATGGGCTGCTGTGGGATTACTGTGAACCAAAGGCCTGTGTGTGCACAACACTGAGAGAATGACAGACCAATCGAGTGCCTTCTCAAAACACTCATACAGAAAAATGGCCGCATTACGTCACCGGCACATTAGATAATTATGACCTATGCGACATGGCAAATGATTCACGCTACCATTACGTCCACCTACAAACAAGCAACATGCATGGAAAGCAGCATCCGACGAGCCATCAAGAAAACAATCGCATTTTTTTCTTTTTCTTGGCATCACTTAATGGATGCCTTTGAAAGAGCCACGGAGAACATCCATTTATACCTTCACATTTCAGACAACACAGTGGAGCATCTACAGACACAACCCGTTCACTGCATATAGTGCCCGAGAAAAGTATTATACTGCAAAATGCCATTGCATATCACAATAATGCTTGTGAGTCTAAAAGCAGCTGTTTTCTGACTAAACACAATTTGCATGTATTTCTTTTTGCTTAAAAGGCGTATAACTGACTTGTTTTTAATAGACTGTCTGTTGCCTCATCATGCTTTAAAATAAGGAGGAAAAAAACAACTTACTAATAAGATAAACATAATCCAAGAGGTTTGCTTCTCACGATACTGGGTTGTTTTAACCCAATTTTGGGTCAAATATGGACAAACCCAGCCATTGGGTTAAATTTTTTAATTGCATTTTTGATCCAACGTTTGGGTTTGTCTATAATTGACCCAAAATTGGGTTAAAACAACCCATCATTTGTTTAGAGTATGTATTTCTAAGGATGTTTGGATATATTTTTATTGTACAATGTAATTGAAAATTAGTTTTCAAACATGCTGTAAAAAAAACACACCCTATTTGCTAGTACTGATGTGAGTGAAAAATTGTATCTCTCTGTGTGTGTGTGTGTGTGTGTGTGTGTGTGTGTGTGTGTGTGTGTGTGTGTGTGTGTGTGTGTGTGTGTGTGTAAAAATGTAAAGTTTTTATGAATAAAAGGCAGGAACATTTAGATTATGATAATGTGGAGTTTCACAGCTGGAGATAAGATATGGGTTCTTTTACTTGTGGGTGGAATGGTTATTTTATAATAACTGCTATTATTTAATGTTCTTTCAACCCTCAACGCTTCATGCAGAGTTGATCAAACTACAGCATTGCTGATTTGATACAAACAGCTCTTGAGAGGAGATGAACTTTAGAGAGACCACCCATGTCTGCAAGAAAGTACTTATAGTTTCTGTCTGTCTGCATAATTTCCTGCAGATATGAGATTTTTCTTTTTAAATAAAAGTGTTTGAGGTGATATATGTAGTCTAGAGATAGAACATCAATTTAGTATGTATATATGCTTAATTTACAAGTATTTTCAAGGTGAGGTGAGACTGAAAATGCACTAAGCGCTTGGCCACGGTTCTGACATTTAAAGCAATCCGAGGACGCTGCCAAGCAGTGCAAGAAGCTCCCGAAACGTTACGCCATCTGCCAATACCTGCTATTGTGACCTATGCGTACTGTGTGTTTCAGAGTCAGACATGGCCTGTATGAGGCAGTGTGTGTTTGGTCCGTGAGCATCCTTCAGGCTGTGCTTAGATCGCTGCGGAGCAAAACACCAGCTGTGAAGATGACCAGATGTGTGTCATACGTGAAGGTGCACTCGTACATGACACCAGTGCACACGCTCCACACGATTAATACAAAACCAGCGGTCACACCGGTCATTTGATGTTCAACAGTGATTCATTGCATATTTCTAAAATAATTTTTTAAGGAAAATCATAATTTTCTTCAATGCTTGAAAATGGCCACATTTTGCTTTTTTTTTTGCATTTAACTTTTCCTTGAAGGTCACTTATACTTTGTTTGTTTTGTTCCAAGATCAGTCTTAAATTAGTTTAATGACCATTTTCCACATCTCTGTTTTTGTGTAAATGATCTCTGATCTTCTATCTTTTGCGTATAGTTGCTAAACAACAAATTGATGTCTAGACTATATTTATAACCTCAAACTCAACAACAAGAAAAATAAAATATCTGCAGGAAAATATGCAGACAGTGTTACAGAAACCAGTTACAAAGTACTTTCTTGCAGACATGGGTGGTTTCTATAAAGTTCATCTCCTCTCCAGAGCTGTTTGTGTCGAGTCGAATCAATAATGCTGTCGTTTGATCAGCTCTGCATGAAGCGTTGAGGGTTGAGAGAACATTAAATAGTAAAAGCAGTTATTCAAAAATAACCATTCCAACCACAAGAAATAAAATCAATAATGCATCTCAGCTGAGTTTTCTTGGAAATTCCATATTATCATAGAACAAATGTTTCCGTGTTTTTCTTTCCATAAAAACATATTATTTCCACTTTTGCAAAAACATAATAGTTTTGTTTTAGTACTAGCAAACAGCAATATTATTACAACATATTTTTGGGCCATTTTGAAAAAATATTGACTTTATTTTTTAATTAAATTGAATTTATCATCATCAGGATCTTTTTAATTATGGCACCTTCATACAAAATAAAAGTGTAAATAAATAGTAAGTAAGTAAGTAAGTAAGTAAGTTAGTAAGTACGTAAGTAAGTAAGTAAGTAAATAAGTAAGTAAGTAGCCTAAGTAAGTACACTCTAAAAAATGCTGGGTTGTTTCAACCCAATTTTGGGTCAAATATGGACAAACCCAAACGTTGGGTTAAAAATGTAATTTAAAAATGGTTAAAACGGTTGGGTTTGTCCATTTTTGACCCAAAATTGGGTTGAAACTACCAAGCATTTTTTAGAGTGAGTAAATAAATAAATAAATATCATACGCGTCCAGTTAAACAATCTGACTACGAGAGCATAATGGACCATTAAAATAATGTGCCATCTCTGACATATCGTTTCGCCAACAGTGCAACTTTTGGTTAATTAACCTTTCCCTTTAATTAATTGATAATATTCATATCAGTGACACGCATGCAAATCATTAACGTTGATGAATGTCTCAAGTGACATGGAAAAGCTTAAGCAAGACATACACAATCCCGCAGCTTTGATCAATGCTCGGCTCATTCGATGCATCTTCCTTCCTCTAATCTAAGACATGGCCTCAGTTCAGACTAATTTAGATGAAGTGGCGGGACGGATATTCTGTCAGGCTATTCACTGCTGGACAATGATAGGTGTGGTGGTCATCGACGGGCTCATAAAAGAGTCATAAATGATCTCAGACGGCACGGCCCACTGTCGCTTTACTTGTCAATCATACTGACCCATCCCACAGTCACGGGCTGTTTACATCTGGCCTCTTCCGGCGTTTTCTCAGATCGGATAGCTAGCCTATCTGATTTATCAAAACGACTTGGTTAAATGTGTTTTCGCAAAACGGATTTAAATCCGATGTTCAATTCCCGCGCTCGCGTCACCGAGAGCAACAGTTTTGAGCTGCATTTTATTGATCATTAGCTAATTTCAAAATCAAAGACAGCAATAAGAGAGAGCGGCAACAGCCCTGGTAAGATCATTTTGTTTCTTTACTTTTAATGAAGATGATTGTGTGTTCAACATCTGCGACTTACTTTCACTTTGATTCGTGATAGTTTGCACGTTGGCTTGATGAATAGATGCTCATGCGTGTTCCAGAAGCGCCATCATATCTGACTATAACATGACTAACACACTCTCACACGTTTATTTTTTAGCATTGTTGGGAGGAGTCTAATTTACATATGTGGTTTCAACAACCAGATGAATTTACACTTGTCCAGTTGAATCTGGAACGCGGCCCAGACCTCCTCCTGAAGTGGTTTTAAATCGGATTTAAATCCGTCTCGAATGCGTTTCGGAGGGCATTTACACCTGGTCTTCTCACGATCAGATGGCTATCCGATCACAGAAAACGCATGAAGTGGCCAGGTGTAAACAGCCCGAGTGTTCGCTAACCACAGCCTTTCGTGAGCCCCATTTTTCTTTTGGCCACAGATGCCGCAAGAGACCCGAATCAGATTCATTAACCTCAGCGGTTTGATGCCCGGATCTGTCACTCCCACTGTGACAGACACCTGGCTATCTTTCCACCCAGACTGACAGTCCCATCGTGCAGATATGATCCACCGAAAGGTCAACACAAGTGTAGAAAACTCTGCCAGTGTGTATGATACATCCTTCTGGACCGACATATCTGTGTGTTCCTCTGTCTCTCTGCCTGCTGTCAACACAAATGCAGCAATGCGTCAGTCTGACTTATAGGCTCCAAAATAAACACACACCAATGCAGGGGAAAAATAGCTTTGGCAAGTACATAAAATGATACTTTGGGTAACACTTTATTTGTTCAGCATCCTTGTTACACACTACATGTGATTACTATAGTAATTATTATAAATTGTGCATAATTAAGCCAGTGCGCTTGCTGCCGTACGAGCGCAGGCGTTTCTCTTGGGAGAAATCGCGTGGAAATTGTTCATGCTCATTTGGTCGCAGCTTGCATTGTGTGAGAGGAATTACGAGCAGCGTGAGTGTGTTACGGGGACCTTCTGATCATTTTCAAACATGCTTAAAGAATTCCTGATTTTGACCAGTCCCCTATTGACAAATCATACACAACCACGTCGCATAGATTTATGAATATTATTATAGCCCAGTGGCTGCAACCCTTGTGTGTACACACACACACACACACACACACACACACACACACACACACACACACACACCATTCTAATATGCTGCGCAAGAAGCCTTTCTTATTATTATCAATGTTGAAAACAGTAGTACTGCTTCATTTTTTTTAATTATTTTTTTTAAAATTATTTTATTTATTTGAAATAAAAATGTTTTCGCAGCATACAGTAATAAATATCTTTCCTATCACTTTTGATCAATGTATCATAAAAGTATTAATTTCTTTAAAACATAATACAATACAATCTTACTTACCCCGAACTTTTGAACGATAGTGTTTTTCTTCTTCTTTTTTTTCCAAATGATAAAAAGTGCAGTTATTATGCCAGTAAGAAGTGGGCAGTAAATGTTCTGCATTCACCCATCATCGGCAAGTGAGTCAAAACGTTAATTTTTGACCCTGATTATAATACAATTTATTGCAAAACAACTTTCATGTACAGTTAAAATATCATGTCCAAAATTGTGAATATAACATCAACTAAAACATCGAGCTAAAAACAATCTATTGATTAATTAATAACTCTGAATGTTTTCATGTTTCATCAATTATAAATCAATGTATTATTAGTTTTTGTCGAGCATGTACATAGTAGCTCAACCCATATTCATACATTTTTAAAGATCCTGTGTTACAGCCAAGTGCAAATGGCTTGGTTTGGGTTAGATCTTATTTTCTGCCAAACACAAAGTCAAATAGTTCTCTTTACGCTTCTCTTTGGCTTATCTCTCTTCAAAGACGATTTAACTTTGTGACGCCCTGCAACAATGATGTTCATATGGCTTCTCAATTTCTCATTTTCTGCTCCTGTCCTTGGAGAATTACTCCAACTATTCAAACCAATTTATAGGAGCTCAACTTGCATTTATTCCCAAACTAGTTTCACAAAGATGAAATGAACACAAATGATCTCCTTTGACCTTATTCCCCCCCCAAAAAACCCTCTTAGGAATATTAATTGAAACACTATAATAGACCATTCCATCTAGAAAAAAACAAAAAAAACACTGCTGATGTAGGTCATTAGAAAACGTCTCGATAAATATGAATTATGCGAAGATTAATGTTTTTTCATCCCGCTTTCTCAGCGAGGGCTTCATGTGGCGATTGAGCCTTAATTGCAGTAGAAGCAGAAAAATTATACACTATTATTTTCATAATCATTGAAGTTTTTCAGCTAAAAAGAGCAGCTGATAAACGTAAAACAAAGCCGTTACAACAATAGAGACTAAATAAGCTCTGACAAAATAAATTATTCCAAAGATGGAAGGCCAAAGATTAATTGAAATACGTGTACGTGTGTAGAAAGTCAATTAGATAGGCCTATATCCAAAATAGTCTGGAGAATTAATACTCAGTGATATTTTACTTGAGCAAATGTAAACGTCTGCGACTTTGGTTGTAGATAAAGAGTTGATATTAATGCATCCAACTCAATTAAACAGCATTTCATTATTCTAGCCGGTGACCTTAAAAGCACTAACTTCTCATCTTGTACATCAGAGCGTGATTACCGACACTTCAAACACCAGCCGAGACTCCATTACGGGTGCCAGACAACATTGAGCGTCTACATCACAGTCCGACACATGAACAGAAGGGGAGTCGAGAGTGACAAGATGCCAGATCACTTTCAATTAATAATTTGCTTGGACAGGCGAGCGGTGCGTTCTCCGCGGAGTTCAAACCGCAGCTGACACTGCACAGATAGCGGAGGGGGACAAGGCCACATATCAAAATATATCAAAGGAGAACAGCGGGAGATAATTGGCAGGGGACCACGGTTAAATTGACAGCTTCCTTAAGACTCAGATTAGGCTTCGCCTCAGTCATAGCGGCGTACCGGAGAGACAAGAGACAACTGTTTTATCGCACTTCACCGGCAGGATGATCTGAGGGGTGTTTTGTCAAAGACGAGCACAATAACGTCTTCTGGTTAAAATACAGATAGAGGAAGGAGAGAAAAGGGCAGAAAGTCTGCTGTCGACCTGGAGTGCCCCTGTTGTGATATCAGCGGCATTCGTGGAGCTTGTGGGGTCTGAGGTCCTGCGGTTCTGGGACAGCGAGGGGTGACGTTTTCAGCCGGGTTCATTTCTGAGAGTGCGCTGCGGGAGCCAGGGTCAATCTACACTTCTGATGTGGCCTGGAGACTGAGGAGCATTTCATTTCACAAAACAGACTATTCTAGTTTTCAGCAAGTTGGTCTCTTATTAGTAGTGTGTGTGTTGCAAAAGTATCGCTCATACTTAAAGTTAGTGATGTCAACTGCATAGCAACATGCTAACCTCTGGTAAGATGCAATAAAATGCGATGCAATACAATAAAATGTAATTGCAATGCAATAAAATGTAATTGCAATGCAATAAAATGTAATTGCAATGCAATAAAATGAAATAATAAAATAAAGTAATTAATACCGTAAGCAGTCCTATCCATGTCATATATAATAATAATATAATAAATATATAAAATGCAACGCCATGCCATGCCATGCAATGCAATGCAATAAAAAAAAATAAAAAAAACCTATCCATGTAATGGTTAGCATATAGCAAATCTGAAACCAAAGCTACAATTATGCAATGCAATAAAGTGCAATAAAATGCAACAAAATAAAATGAAATGAAATAAATGAACAAACAAACGAAATTACTAAAATACAAACTTATGCAATAACTAAGTTAAAATAATCAACACAAACAAATAATCATTAAAGTAGACACCTAGCACTCTTCACCTGGTGGTTTGTCTGACCGTACTGTTGGAAGCCTCAGGCAGTCTGAGGGCCCGGGGCACATGCGCTCACATCCCTGTTCCTTCCACTGAAAATGGACCTTAGGACACCTGGAAGCTTATTTGATCAGTTTGCTTATCTGTATAATTCATGAGGTGATTGTCACTTTCTTATGGTCTGGCTGAAAACCTTTTTTAAATGATGCCACTGTAGTCTATGCCAATTTTATCTCCGGGTCATAACCTTCATTAAAAGAATACAATTAAGCAAACTGTCTGCAACAATGATCATGCAATAACAAAAAAATAACTGTCAGCTGTGATTTCATTCCAATACAAACCTCATTGTTACCCTTTCAATCTGTTGCATGCATTTGTTTTCAAACTCACCCGGTTGACTGAATGCCAGGAAGACCTTTCTCTCTGACAGGAGCTCTACGGTATTAAGCCATGTTTTTTTAATTAAAGGAGCCGGTCACACAGGACACAGTCTTGCATTTAAAAACAGCTAGACCGACTGCAAGAGAACAGAACGCTGTGGTCTCAAGACATGTTTTTAAAAGTTGAACTACTTTTAGGTCTTTAAAAAGAGCTGCTCATGGCACAATACACTAAGTAGCAGCAAAATGTGGCATGCAACCAAACAAGTGTCACATATACACAGACTATTAAAAATCGTGCGTACTGAATGCAAGAACATGTTCTGTTTGAACAGCTGCTAATTTGTATATTTTATACACGAAAGTTTAAAAGTTTGGGGTTGGTAAGACTGTTTTAATGTTTCTAATTCGTAACCAGGCTGTATTTATTTGATGAAAAATGCAGTAAAAGAGTGAAATATTGAAGTGAAATATTACAATTTGTGTATCAGTGATACATGATCCCTCAGAAATCATTCGTATATGATGATTTGCTGCTCAAGAAACATTTCTTAATATTATCGGTAACACTTTACTATAAGGTCTCATTTGTTAACATTGTTAGTTCATGTTAGTTATTGCATTAACTAATGAACAATATATTCTTACCGCATTGTTTACCCTTCGTTTACGTTCATATATTCATGTTAATTCACAGTACATTAACTAATGTTAACCGATACAACTTTTGATCTTAATTATTAGTAAAAGTCATAAATTAACGTAAAGGCTTTAGAAGTATCGTTCACTGTTAGTTAATGCTAATGTTAACAAATGAAACCTCATTGTAAAGAGTTGTTGAAAACAGCTAAATATTTTTTTTTGGGAATCATGATACATGATAATTACGGTGTGTCGTAACGTTACGTAATGTCATTATGGTCACTTTTAATCAATTTGAATGCAACATTGCTGGATTAAAGTATTAATTTCTTACTGACCCCAAACTTTTAATTGGTAGTGTCAGTGTGCACCATATTTTGCACGTTTCCTATTTGATTTGACCTCTGGTGACCCCCAGTTTGCCAAATCCTCAATAAGGAAGTGCATATACAGTTTTATTTCAATATTTCCAATACTGCAAAAAAACAAAGTCTTGACTGTTGAGTTTATATTGCGCTTTGGAAATGTTTGGCATTAATGCTGCAGCAAGATTTGCTCTCTGCCTCATATTTTCATATGCCATGCTGTTGTTTCCCTTTACCCCGGGCTAAAGCTGCAGCCCTCTGCCGTACCTGATGTGAATTTCTTATTCCACCAAAAGCCTTATAAACATTGAATGTTTTCCACCACTATTGGAAAAAAAGAAAGAAAAGATGTTTACTGAAATGGGCTGCATTGAGAAGCGTAACACAGCACAGACCTACGGTGCTTTTCCCAGCACTGAGGCCGTAGCACACTGAGATGTGAAGCATCCATTTTACTGATGGGGGATTTTATAATACACGCTGACCTTCATATCATCGGAGGGCCGCATGGCTGGAGTAATGGATTAGAGTGGGATATGTCACTCTGCCCTTCAGTTCGGTTGTGTCACACTATCACTCATGCTTTGCTTTCTTGCACTGATGCACATCGCTTAAAACATGCAGTTGAATTGTGCATATAAAAATATGATTTACAATGCTAACAGCTGCTTATGCTAATACATTTTTGGTGCAACCTAAACTACATTTCCATCATACTTATAATGTTCAAACGTATCCATTGACTGCTTCAAACGAGTATATCGCACACAAATTGAAGTTTTGTCTTCATTTACATACTTTCCTGTTCTTCTAACACTGTTTTTTTTTCTTTAAGTTTCTGAGCTCTCATGTAGATTATAAAAGAAAAAATAACTTTAATGTGGGACTTCTCACTGCGCTAAACATGCAATTGAGTTGTGCATTTAAAAATATTATGTACAGTGCCAACAATTCCTGATTGACAAGATTTCAGTATCTTTGATGATATCTTCAAATATTCAGTAGCTACTTTTGTCCTAAAAAAGAGAGATTTTAATGAAAAGCTGTCGTCGTAAAATCCCGAATATGAAAGCAGATCCGACTTTTTAGCCATTATATAGTAACTCATTAGACTGAAAAATGCATGTTTAAGATGGCACAAAATTATTTTATTTGTAGCAATGACATCTAAGACAATCTGAAAAAATATTTTATGTTTCTTCCTCGTTTTCCCAACTCTTTGTAAGGCCACATAAGGACATGATAAGAAATGTAAAAATATAGAAAGGGCCAGTTTGAACAGTCGAATCGCTGTAAAACCCAATGATGCACATCGAGCTGCTGTTCCGAGGCTACGTCTGCACAATTTGCAACTCTAATTAAAATAATTTCAAAATGTATTTCACAGTTGGGAGAATGGACAACGCCAGTAACTGGAACATTACCTCTCAGGATACGTTTTCCTCCCACGGACACACTCTTGGAGTTGTATTCTGAGACGTTCAAATACAAAACATGCATGGTTACATCATGAAACGCTCAAAATCCACCTACTCACAAACACACACCCATCCACCTCCTCACTTCAGCAGGGATTCGCCCAGGGCCAAGCGTCTACTAAGAGGCGTAATCAGTTAAGTTAGTGCGCCGTTGTGAACGCTGCAGCACATCTGACTTGACAGCGCTCGCGACCGGTCATAAATCAAACCGTTCTTTTGCCCAAAGCTCAAGTGGCTCTGGTGAAGATTCTGCATGTCTACATCAACCTGCATTAGAGGTGAAGCGTTCAGAGTGCGATACCCCAGAGAACCTCTGCTGGAACTTCTCGTTGTGTTTCGGGAGTTAAAAGCTGCTGCTTCTCGATGCCCTGAGCCTGGTGCCACATCAAGACATACAACCCTCGAGCACTGCAGTGATATACAGGGATTGGGACTGACAAATCCAACAGTTCACGAGAAGTTTTACAGCCTTAGCCACTATTAATATTCTACATAACTTAAAGGGATAGTTCACCCCAAAATTTTAATTCTGTCATTAATTACTCATCCTAATGTTGTTACAAACCCGTAGGTCTTTCGTTCATCTTCAGAACACAAATGAAGATATTTTTTATGAAATCTGAGCGCTTTCTATCAATATGATGCTTTAAAAAGTTCATAAAGAGATAGTAAAACTAATCCATATGAATTGAACTGTTTAGTCAAAATTTTCTGAAGAGACTTGCTTTATATGATGAACAGATTGAATTTAGGCTTTTAATTCAGATATAAACATTGATCAGCGAACATAAACAGAAGCTCAACCGAATCTGCTTGACGCATGAGAACAAACTTCGTGCAGAAGCTCAAACGTGCTGCGTAACACCAGAATGAACCTCATTGGTTCTTGCTGAAGCTCAAACGTGCTGTGTAACACCAGAATGAACCTCATTGGTTCTTGCTGAAGCTCAAACGTGCTGTGTAACACAATAATGAACCTCATTGGTCCTTGCTGAAGCTCAAATGTGCTGCGTAACACGAGAATGAACCTCATTGGTTCTTGCAGAAGCTCAAACGTGCTGCGTAACAGGAGAATTAACCTCATTGGTTCTTGCAGAAGCTCAAACGTGATGCGTAACACGAGAATGAACCTCATTGGTTCTTGCAGAAGCTCAAACGTGCTGCGTAACACGAGAATGAACCTCATTGGTTCTTGCAGAAGCTCAAACGTGCTGCGTAACACGAGAATGAACCTCATTGGTTCTTGCAGAAGCTCAAACGTGATGCGTAACACGAGAATGAACCTCATTGGTTCTTGCAGAAGCTCAAACGTGATGCGTAACACGAGAATGAACCTCATTGGTTCTTGCAGAAGCTCAAACGTGCTGCGTAACACGAGAATGAACCTCATTGGTTCTTGCACGTCAAGCGAACATGCTTGAGCTTCCGTTTACCACAACTGTTGTGTGAGTTGATGAATGTTTATATGTGAATAAAAGCCTAAAATGAATCTGTTCATCATATAAAGTGATCGAGTCTCGTCAGAAAATTTGGACTAAATCACTCAATTCATAGATTAGATTTACGATCTCTTTATGAACTTTTGAAGTGTCAAAGTGGTAGTTGCATAGCTCAGATTTCATCAAAAAGATCTTCATTTGTGTTCTGAAGATGAATAAAAGTCTTACGTGTTTGGAACGACATGAGGGTGAGTAATTAATGAAAGAATTTTCTTTTTGAGTGAACTATCCCTTTAAGACAGCGCTGGGATTGGTTTAGTGTTTTTGCAATGCATATCTCTAGTTTATTAGTGCTGTTTGCATAACACCAGCCATTGCTCATACAGCAACTTTATTTCTTTGGTGCAACCTGAACTTTGATGCATGTACAGTGTTTGTGCGATTACTTTATATATTTATCAAACTTATAATGTTCAAATGTATTCTTCTCCTGACGCCTGTTTAAATGATTATTTCACCCAGAAATGAAAGTCCTATCATTATTTATGTACTCTCATGTTGTTCTTTGTTCCGTTTTCAGATCTGTCTTCAGTCTTTTCAGAGCTCTGATGTAGATAAGTAAAAAGTTACTTAAATTAGGGTATTTTCTTTACATAAAGCTTGCTTATGACTTGAAATTCAGAGCACAAATCAAATAAACTATTGTTATGTTGCTTTTTTGTCCTTTTGGAGCTTGGCAAAAAAAAAAAAAAAAAACCTCGCTCTTTCATTGAGATGTTTTATAGCCTTATAGCCACTATTATTATTCTACATAACTTACAATGGCATTACAATTGGTTTAGTGTTTTTGCAATGCATACTGTATGACTGGTTTATTACTGTAGTGCTGTTTGCATAATGCAATACGGCTATTGCTCATACAGCAAAAACTAAACTTTGGTGCTCATCCTACTTTATTTATCAGACTTATAATGTTCAAATGTATATTTTCGACTCTTTTAAAGAAATATTTCACCCCAAAAATTTAAGTTTTGTTATCATTTACATGCTCTCGTCTATACGTTTCTGAGCTCTGATGTAGATGTAAAACCTATACCAGTAAATTTGGCTCACACAACGCTTGAAAATCAGCGCACAAGTCATATGAACTACTGTTAAGATGCTTTTTTTTTTGTTGTCATTTTGGAGCTTGGCAAAAAACACCTTCCACTTTCATTATGGAAAAAGCGCTGGTCGGATATTCTTCTTCAGGTTTGGAACAACATGAGGGTGAGTAAAAGAGACAGAATTTTCATTTTTGGGTGAACTACCTATTTAACTAGGAGTCAGTCATGTGAGTCATGTCAACTTTTTGACAAATGACCACTAAACATCTGGAATTCCAAATTTTCCCTGTGTACCTGCACTGAAATACTACCTGCAGTCATGCATATCAGTGTCAGATGTGTCCGCTGGCGTAAAACGATGGGAAAGGAAGGGCAGGTGTTTGGAGAAAGAGACACACACACACACACACACACACACACACACACACACACACACACACACACACACACACACACACACACACACACACACACACACACACACACACACACACACACACACACACACACACACACACACACACACACACACACACACACACACACACACTGTAGAGAGAGGTGGAAGCAGTGGGGATTTGGTTTGGGGAAATCAAATTTCTCCCTGATGAATTCATAATTTTCTGGAGAATAAATTATTCATACATTGTGATTGAAACAATTACATCCAAATCGGAGGCAGCAGGAGCAGAATTACACTGTCAGAAATGGGATTGAGGGACGGGGGAGAGGCGGAGGATTTGTTATGTAAGAAATTACATAAGATGACATCAGAAGAGGACATGGCTGAAAGCAGAGAAATGTCTGAAAGAAGGTGTAGGTGAGCACAGATACAGAGAGTCTCGGTTATGAAGTCTTCACTCCAACAGAACGCAGCGGCGGCCTTTCTTCCAGAAGTATTCGTTCTCTCTGAAGAGTTGTCAAAAAATTCTTCAGTAAAGAGTGCTAAACCTTAAACCAAACCAAAACCAGCTCCTACACGATTCACGATATGCAGGGGGAAAAGTGCATGCTTAAAAAAGTGTTCAATCCAAAATGTGAAAAAGCCACATTATAGCCTCTCAAACTTTCAAGAAACGTCAGTCACTCAACTCCTACACACATTTTTGTCACATTGACAGTTACTGTTAATTATGGAAGCCATAAAATTATGTGGTTTATTATTTTTGTCTGATAGTTACACTAGCTCGGTTTACATTGAAGGAAATCATTCCGATTGATGAATCCGAACAAAGTGTTGTACGTGAACGCTAAATAAAGCGATCGGGTTGATGTGCACATTTATATGGAGATACCACAAATGCACAAACTTCCAATGGGGCTGTTGCAATATTTCATTACAGTAATGCTTTATTCATCGAGCAGTAAAACACCCCTTACCGCACCCAAAACAAGGTGTGTGTGGATGAGAGTGCGATGTACACTGTCCTGCAGCGCTTCACTGGCGGTGCGTGGAAGTAGAAGTTTAGAATGACACGACTATATTCACACTATATTCTACAACAACAGATCCATGCGGCATAGGTCATTACGTCATTGCACATGCGCAGAACTTTCCACTTTTGGTTTTCAATCCGATCAAGTGTTTACATGACCTATCGAGCGGATTCGAATCTGAATAAAATGTCAGTCGGATTTGGCCAATTGTCACTCCTTTATTCCAACTGTGCAACTAGTCCAATTACAAACGATTATTAGGGTTTATGAAAAACACAGCGAGTGACATTTCCTCATGATTTTGAAATAAATAAAATATATATTTACAAGGTGCTCAATTCTAAAAGCGTAATCAGTTACATATAAGACCAAATAAATATTAACACTGTTCTTAATTAAATTATTAATATTGTTGTTGTTGTTGTAATTTAATTAACATGATGGAAGATATTTTTTAACCTTGTGGGGCAAAGTACAGACAGATTTTAAATATATATCTATATCATCTTTATCTATTATTCTATATTCATGTTTTACTTGGTAATTTTTTTATTAAAGCATTTAAGCACCTTGTAATTGTGACAGGGACTTTAAATTTGTCAAGAAAAAGTAACAAGAAAATATCTATTTGATCAAAATAAAACAAAACAAAATTATAATTCACAGCATAGAGATTCCATACAGTACAACATTAATCAAAGAATCCTTCAAACAATATCCTTTTTTCAATGACAATGGTGGCTAAAGTCAGCACAGTTTCTATGGTGGAAGCTGTTACCATAGTACATATTTTAGGGTAGTATACATGTGCAAGTTTAGGGTGGGTCGCTGACAGCTCTGTATTCTCAGACTGTTCTAGTGCTTCCGAATGACTTTGTGCAAACTGATATCCTCACAGGCTGGTGAAATGTGAGAGTTGTCCACAGAGAACGACTTTGCTGTTGCTTTCCGCTAGTTATCTTCTGAGCTCCGCGGGAGCCGAGACGGGAGACTTGGCTTTGATTCCTTGTTTGTCTACAGCATACCTGGCTCCTGGCTAACTCACCGCTGTTCCTATGAGCTCTACGGCTTCCTATGCCAATATCCATGCGGACAGGAGGCTCTGCTTTTTCCTCGATTGTCTAAAGGGTGTCTAGCTGTCGGTTCACCATCTGTTACAACACAAGACCCGCAGAATCCTTTGCTGATCTGTATGGGAAAAGGTGACTCAGCCTATAAGAAACCAGTGGTTTGCCGAATCTCTGTGATCAGTGCTAGCAGCAACCAAAACCTTCTGAAGAAACTAAAATACATTCAAATGATAAAATTGACATAAAGTGATTTTTACAGTGTGTTCTTATTCAGCCCTTCTACTTCATGAAAGTTACCATTAATTTCTAAGTAAATCCTGCACCAAAACTGCCAACTGTCATTATCCCAAACTGAAAGCTATATCTACCACAACATCCTTGTGTGCCTTACAGCTGCAGATAATCTCTGTTTACCAATCAAACCTGCTTTGAGTTTTGGATTTACGACTTTGACGGATTATTATGCATGAGCTGGGAATTACAATTCAGGAATGGCCTGAACCTTCTTTTCTTCTTTGCACCTCGCTTTTAAATCTCTATATCAGCAGCAGAAGTCAGATTTCATTCATCATGAGAGTGAGGAGCTGACTGACAAGCCAATGGCAGAAGATTTGGTTTCAAGGCGAAATGTAAAAGCGCCGTTTTGGCAATATTTTGGATTGAAACCCAATGCTATGGAACCCGCAAAGGATTAAGTTGTGTTTTCCCGAATCGCCGCTAATTCGAAAGCGATGGTAAAATGCGTACGGGCATTCACAAACGGCTCGCTACACGCCAGGGGACACGCACCGTTATGAATTGCCTTAATTCTTCATCATTTTTGAAGTCTCAATGCTTTTAAATTAACAGGTGATTGTTAGGAGTAGTTTGTCAACACACACACACACACACACACACACACACACACACACACACACACACACACACACACACACACACACACACACACGTGCGCGCGCGTTTGGGACATTCCATAGACATAATGGGCCCTATCTTGCACCCAGCGCAATTGACTTTGAACACCGACGCATGTATCATTCCTATTTTGCACCCGCGCACAGCGGACTTTTCCCTCCACAGACGCACGTCGGTAAATTAGGGAATGAACTTGCGCTCGCGGGGGCGGTTCAGCGCAAAGAGAGGCGTGTTCCGCCGCAAAACTTCCATGGTGCTATTTTCCAGTTTTAGAAAGCAATTCCGCCACTGACCAGGAAAAAAACAGTCTAAAGACAGTGGCGCGTTGCGCGTTAGTGATATGGTATTTTAAGGGCGCGTGCTTGGCCATAATGTTAACGCGCATCCACTTTGATTCTCTAATATAAACAGATGCAGCAGTTTTCATTTTTGGAAATCATACATTATTACAAGGAAAAATATTAACACACGAGGGAAATCATTGTTGTGTCCGTGAAGATGTGAAAAAGATCTATCTAGATTTAAAAAAAAAAAAAAAAATCTAGATTAGGCTACACATTTACCCAAATTATATGTGTCACGGTAGACGTTTTCTCTGTTCCTTCTAGTCTCGTGTTTATGTTGTTGTGTGAGCGCGTGGTGTGTTAGCGCGTGGTTTGGTGGGCGTGAATGTTGACATTACCTGATCCGCTCCAGCTGTCCATCATCATCACTTCACCAGCTGCGGGCAATCTCACCACTCTACTTATACTCACTGCTCATCTCCTCTCATTGTCAGATCGTTGTTTGATGTTGTTCGTGTTGGTGTTCCGGTGTCCTGTTCCTGCCTTGTTCCAGCCGTGTTCCTGTCTTCGCGTTACGTGTCTGGATTACCTGTCTTCTCACCGTCACCTCACCATCGCACATCATCACGGATCCTGACCATCTAGTCCCTGCGTCACTGTTCCATCTGTTTGTACTGCCACCCTGTCTTAATAAATATCGCCTGCAACTGCTTTCAGTTTCAGTCTCCAGTGATTATGACAGAACGATCTGACCAAGGAATGGAAGCAGCGGGCGTGTCTTCGGGATCTTTGGAAGATTTCATCCATCACACCGTCCAAAGAATGGATTCTCAACGACGAGAGATCGGGGATACGGGTCGCGCAGTACAAGCGTTGGTGACGCAGGTGTCCGAGCTCACCCAGCAGATCCAACGCCTACAGAGTCCTGCTGCGCCACCCACACCGGCCGTTCCTCCACCAGCTCCAGCGCGCCCCTCCCAGTCAGAGCCCCGCCTACCTGTACCAGAGTCATACGCCGGTGAGCCAGCTTTTTGCAGATCATTTCTCCAACGCTGTTCGATGCACTTCGCTCTTCAACCTCATACCTTCAGTACTGAACAAGCCCGGGTGGCTTTTGTGTTGACCCTGCTGACTGGGAAGGCGGCGCTGTGGGGAACGGCGGTGTGGGAGAACCAGAACCCATGCTGCGCCTCGTTCCAGACCCTCGCCGCCGAGATGAGGAAGGTGTTTGACCGTGCCGTTTCGGGAAGAGAGGCTGCCAGGACCCTGGCAGAGCTGCGCCAAGGGGAGAGATCTGTTTCCGATTTCTCGATCGAATTTCGGACTCTGGCGGCGGAGTGCGGATGGAACGAGGAGGCGCAGTGGGACATGTTCCTGCATGGGTTGGCTGACCACGTCCAGAAGGAGATCTACGCCCTGGACCTTCCCACCACTCTGAACGGGCTCGTGGATCTGGCACTGCGGGTGGACGCGCGGCTGTCCATGGTCGAGCGTCGGACCCCGTCTACCCGACCCACCGGAGGAGCTGAGGGCGGGAGGCCCAACAGGAGGGACGTGGTCAGTCCCGCATTCGATCCGGAACCCATGCAGGTGGGTCGAGCTCGGCTTTCCCGGGAGGAGAGGGAGAGGCGGAGGTCCCAGGGCCTTTGCCTGTATTGTGGAGGTACAGGACACTATGCTTACGCCTGCCCGGTAAAGAGGTCAAGCCCGATAGTAAACCTGAGGCTACTATCGGGTGGGATCTCCGCCGGGAAGACCTCACCTACGATCACATCTACCTCCACGCTCCTCCCGGTAAGACTTAGATGGTCAGTCCACCAGCACGACTGTCAAGCACTTCTGGACTCTGGGGCTGAGGGTAATTTTATGGACCACACTTTTGCACAGAAACTTCAGATTCCACTCAGACCTCTCACTCACAGGATCGCCGTTAAAGCACTCAATGGACAAGAACTTCCTACCATTTCCCTTTCCACCGAGGATATAACTCTCATCACTTCCGGCAACCATTCAGAGACCGTTTCTTTTCTCATCATGGACTCACCTCTTGCTCCCGTCGTCCTTGGACACCCCTGGCTCATCAAACATAACCCCCGTATAGACTGGCATCACAAGACTGTGCTGGAGTGGAGCAAGGAATGTCATAAGTCCTGTCTTGTTTCTGCTTGTTCGTCTGTCCCTGTTTCTGTTTTTCAGGAGGAAGCAGGGGATTTGTCTAACGTGCCCGCAGAGTATCTGGACCTGAAGGAAGTGTTCAGTAAGTCTCGTGCTGCTTCTCTCCCTCCGCATCGTCCCTATGACTGTGCTATAGATTTACTGCCAGGTAAGTCTCCGCCTAAGGGCAAGTTATATTCACTTTCTAGACCAGAAAGGGAGGCTATGGAGAAATATATTTCTGATTCTCTAGCAACCAAGTTCATCCGCCCTTCCTCTTCTCCAGCGGGGGCGGGATTCTTTTTTGTGGGGAAGAAAGACGGTTCTCTGCGACCTTGTATTGATTACCGAGGGTTGAATAACATCACGGTAAAGAATACCTATCCTTTGCCGCTGATGTCTTCAGCCTTCGAGAGGTTGCAGGGAGCGTCTGTCTTCACAAAATTGGATTTGCGTAACGCTTATCATTTGGTTCGCATTAGGGAGGGGGATGAGTGGAAAACTGCCTTTAACACCCCCAGGGGGCACTTTGAATATTTGGTTATGCCGTTCGGGCTGTCCAACTCCCCGGCAGTTTTCCAGGCACTGGTCAATGACGTGTTGCGAGATATGATCGATCAGTTCATATATGTCTACCTGGATGACATATTGATTTTTTCTTCTTCTCTCCAGGAACATGTGCAACACGTCAGACGAGTGCTTCAGAGGTTGTTAGAGAATGGGCTTTTTGTCAAGGCGGAGAAATGCGATTTTCATGCACAGTCTGTTCCTTTCCTAGGGTACATCGTCTCGTCTGAAGGGATGCGGATGGACCCTGAGAAGATTAAGGCTGTGGTAGATTGGCCAAGCCCGGACTCTCGCAAGGCCCTGCAGAGATTCCTGGGGTTCGCCAATTTCTATCGGCGTTTTATTCGCAACTTCAGCCAACTAGTCGCACCTCTGACTGCCTTGACCTCCCCCAGAACTACGTTCAGGTGGTCAGACACGGCCGAGGCCGTGTTTGCTAAACTGAAAGGCCGCTTCGTTTCAGCCCCCATTCTTGTCACCCCTGATTCCTCACGTCAGTTCGTGGTGGAGGTCGACGCGTCAGAGGTGGGAGTAGGTGCAGTGTTGTCCCAACGCTCCCCTGCAGACGACAAGATGCATCCGTGCGCGTTTTTTTCTCACCGATTGTCCCCTGCCGAACGTAATTACGACATTGGTAACAGAGAGTTGTTGGCAGTCAAGTTAGCGTTGGAGGAATGGCGCCACTGGTTAGAAGGTGCGGGGGTACCTTTTATCGTCTGGACTGATCACAAGAACCTAGAGTACATCAGAACTGCTAAAAGATTGAACTCCAGGCAGGCTCGGTGGGCACTTTTTTTCGGTCGTTTTGATTTTTTTCTTTCTTACCGTCCGGGTTCTAAGAACATCAAACCCGATGCGTTATCTCGTATATTTGATTTTTCCGAACGCCCGGTTACTCCCGAGTGCATTTTGCCGGAGACTCTATTCATCTCCACACTCTCATGGGAGGTCGAGTCGAGGGTCAAGAGCGCCCTAGAAGGGGTAACGCCTCCGCCCGGGTGTCCACCGAATCGTTTGTTTGTGCCGGAGGGATTACGGTCTGACGTTATCCAGTGGGGTCATGGCTCCAACGTGGCGTGCCATCCAGGAGTTAATCGTACTAGTTTTTTAGTCAGGCAACGATTCTGGTGGCCTCGTATGGCTCGCGACATTCACGATTTTGTTTTGGCTTGCTCGGTTTGTGCCACTGGTAAGACTTCCAATCGACCTCCAGATGGGTTACTTCAGCCGCTGTCGGTTCCTTCGAGACCCTGGTCCCATATCGCTCTAGATTTTGTTACCGCCCTCCCACCCTCTCAGGGGAACACAGTGGTTTTAACTGTGGTGGACCGGTTCTCGAAGGCAGCCCATTTTGTTCCCTTACCCAAATTACCCTCAGCTAAGGAGACAGCGGTAGCGGTCGTTGATCACGTCTTTCGTTTACATGGCCTTCCGATTGACGTGGTTTCCGACAGGGGACCCCAGTTCGTGTCCAAATTTTGGCGAGAGTTTTGTAGATTACTGGGGGCGACTGTTAGTCTTTCGTCAGGGTTTCACCCCCAGAGCAATGGCCAAACCGAGAGGGCCAACCAAGATTTGGAAAGAGTGTTGCGATGTTTGGTATCCAAGAATCCTTCCTCATGGAGCCAACAACTCTCTATGGTGGAGTACGCCCACAACACGTTGCCAGTGTCGGCCACGGGCCTATCTCCGTTTGAGTGTAGTGTAGGTTACCAGCCACCTATTTTTCCCAGTCTGGAATCCGAGGTTGCGGTTCCCTCCGCTCACGCCTTCGTTCAGAGGTGTCACCGCACCTGGACTAGAGCCCGTGAGACTCTACTCCAGGTGGGGGCGCGCACCAAGGCTAAGGCCGATCGCCACAGGTCAAAGCCTCCCGTATACGTCGTGGGTCAAAAAGTGTGGCTTTCAACTAAGAACATTCCTTTGCGCACCGTCTCTAATAAGCTTGCACCCAAATTTATTGGCCCGTTTACTGTCACTAAGATCATTAGTCCAGTGGCAGTCCGCCTCAAGTTACCTCCCGCGTACAGGAGGGTCCATTCCGCCTTTCATGTGTCCAAAATCAAACCCGTGTTTCATTCTCACATTAATCCGCCTGTCCCGGTTCCTCCCCCACCGCGTCTCGTAGATGGGGAGACCACATATTCGGTTAACCGTATTCTGGACTCTAGGCGGAGGGGACGCGGATTTCAGTACTTGGTGGACTGGGAAGGTTACGGTCCGGAGGAGAGAAGTTGGGTTCCTGCTCGAGACATCCTGGATCACTCCCTTATCGATGATTACAATCGACGGGTAAAGGACTCTGGGAACGCCAGGAGGCGTTCTTAGGAGGAGGGGTACTGTCACGGTAGACGTTTTCTCTGTTCCTTCTAGTCTCGTGTTTATGTTGTTGTGTGAGCGCGTGGTGTGTTAGCGCGTGGTTTGGTGGGCGTGAATGTTGACATTACCTGATCCGCTCCAGCTGTCCATCATCATCACTTCACCAGCTGCGGGCAATCTCACCACTCTACTTATACTCACTGCTCATCTCCTCTCATTGTCAGATCGTTGTTTGATGTTGTTCGTGTTGGTGTTCCGGTGTCCTGTTCCTGCCTTGTTCCAGCCGTGTTCCTGTCTTCGCGTTACGTGTCTGGATTACCTGTCTTCTCACCGTCACCTCACCATCGCACATCATCACGGATCCTGACCATCTAGTCCCTGCGTCACTGTTCCATCTGTTTGTACTGCCACCCTGTCTTAATAAATATCGCCTGCAACTGCTTTCAGTTTCAGTCTCCAGTGATTATGACAATATGCCTGTTTAACCGCAGCTAATTTGGGTGTGTTTCTCCCATCATCCCCAATGTCACTTCTCTGTGTTTTACGGCCCTGACGAGAACGTCGGTTTCCTCGGCTGTGAACTGCTCCTGGTGTGCCGTTATAATAGCAATCCGCCATGGAACAAGCGCGCCTGCTCTTAAAGGGAATGTGAGAGGACGCTCTGATTGGTTTATTTCACGTTACGCCCAAACCACTCCTATGAATAATGAAGCTACTTCAGACCAACCCCTTTTAGATTTGCGTCAGGCGCAAGAGTCGTTTATCCCGCCGGGAAAATAGCAACAGCGCCGGGATCCGCCCACAAAGTTACTTGCGCTTTGCCACTTGCGTTTCAGATCGTTAAAATAGGGCCCCATGAGTTATATACTGCACAAACTGTATATTCTGTCCCCTTACACTAACTTTACAGAAAACTTTTGCATAAAAAAACAAACAAACAAAAACACCACATAGTGATGTATAAGCTTATAAGCTTTTTTTGGTCACCATGTGGAAAACAGGTTATAAATCATACAAAGTGATTTTTTGGGAAAATGTAAAAATGCAAAAAGTTTTCTTTCACACAATGATTTTGGATATATTGCCACCTTTGGGTTTAATATTGGATATTGCCATCTTTGGGTTTAAAGATATTGCCATCGTTGGGTTTAATGTTGGGTTTACCAGGACACACACACGTGTGTGTGTGTGTGTGTGTGTGTGTGTGTGTGTGTGTGTGTGTGTGTGTGTGTGTGACTTGACAAACTACTCCTAACAATCACCAGTTGATTCAAAGACATTATTATCCAATGAAACTGTACTTTTCAGGTTCTTGCCTAATTTAAATAGTGTACATATGCAGGTGCATTTATATAACCATGTGTTTTTGCCTTGGGAGATTTCAATAATTGCGTTGCCCAACAGTTCTCCTCTTCATATTAGATCACTGCAGTATTCTTCTCAGACTTATTTTTCCCAGACCCCCCCCTTCCCGTGTTTTTCAAGCTCTCACTGTTTACATCTCACTCTTAAATATTTCAATCCAAATGCCACAAAATCCTGAATCATACATGAAGCTTTGGAGCGGACCATTATGAAATATTACACATCCCTGAATCACTCGGGCACAGCACCAACATCTGAGCATCTCTCCATCTCTCCATCTCTAATTGACTATACCTTCAGTCCGACTGATATTAACCGCGAAGACAAATCATAAGTAATTATTTATTTTCAGTGCACAAAAGGTGCTGAATATGCAACTTTGCTCCGGTTTCCACCACCGCTGCTGTGTGTGTTTTATGCTTTGAAGATTTACACTAAGCGGAAAACTTGAAATGGGTTTTTGGAGCGGGATTATGGGTCCATTATAAAGGGTTAACCGTGGCGTAAAGTATGACGACAGTTTGATTACTTGGAATCGGGCTTTGATCGAGCGCCTGCATTGCTGTGAAGTAAACACACACGCTCATTTATCAGACGAAGGAGGAAAACACCGGTGGTATTGTAGGTCGCACATATCATCGCTATCGCCATTGCACGCTTTGATTAGCACTTAATGACACTCCACAAAACTGAGCAAAGATTACACAGACCATTTAGCCCATAGCAGATATCTAATGGATGATTTCTGAATGACTGTCGAGTGTCTTTAATACGACTGCGGGATATATTAGCGATACGCAGAGGCGCGTGCACATAAAATATAACCATGCCCTTAACAAGCTCAAGACTTGATGGGAAAAGAGCGTCAGAATAATCGATGACTCTTTTCCTCTGTGAAAACAAATTACCCTGCTCTGTTTCTTTGGCTGATTAAACACTATCCCGAATGTCATCTTTCTTCTTTCGTTCCCTCTCCAGTGGCCATAAATAGCGTTTATAAGAGATCTCTCTCGTCCGTCGCAGGAAACGAGAGGCCGGCGTGTGTTTCCAGGTGCTCTATCCCCCATAAAAGCCACGGCAAACACTCAAATCTCGACCGGTAACCTGCGGGCAGCACTCAATGTCATTAAGACCTGACCTTTGAGGGTGAACAACAAACATAAAACAGGAGTTAGAGAGCATGTCACATCTTTAATCATATCTTAAATGAATTTCAGCTTGGGATTTATGTGGCAGAGGCTTTATAGGGTTTTAAATTCATTTTAAGAGGACACATCTGAATTAGTAAAAGCAGGATTTGTCAAGGGCTTTACAAACTCATAAAGAAAGCTTAAAAATGCTGTAAGTGGTCAAAATTTGGACGTTAACCATCCCAGCGACTGAATCAATTGAGGACTGGCGCTTTAAAAGACCGCCTCAGAATTTAAATGAATTTCAATGTCTCAATCAGTTCATTAAGGTTTAGTGGGATTCTTGAGATTAGTTAAATAGACAACAGAGTTAAGATGTTATAAACAAGCTAGGTTTGTGCATGTCAGAAGGGAAAAAGTAAGTAAAGATTACTCCGCTCAATTGGAGATATCATTCATGCTTAACAGCATTAATGTTGTTGGATGAATTACAGGTATAACCAAAGTTTATTCAAATCACTAACCCATGGGAGCAAGAGTAATAACAAAACTACATAGGGGTTATTATCATTAACTAAAACTACTGAAAACATGTTAACTGAAATAAAGCTGAAATCAAATATAAATATTAGATGTAAACCGTATAGCAAAAATGACAAATGTTGTCTTGGCAACTAACAGAAATATGTTTAATTTGAAACACTAAAATTACTAATTGGATGTAAATAAAAGTTAAAATTGAAATAAAAATGTATTAAAGCTAAAGAGTAATAAATAAATATGTAAATAAATAAATAAATAAATAATGCATGCATGTACAGTATGTATGTATGTATGTATGCATGTATGTATGTATGTATGTATGTACAGTATGTATGTATGTATGTATGTATGTATGTATGTACAGTATGTATGTATGTATGTATGTATGTATGTATGTATGTATGTATGTATGTATGCATGTATGTACAGTATGTATGTATGTATGTATGTATGTATGTATGTATGTATGTATGTATGTATGTGTGTATGTATGTATGTATGTATGTATGTATGTATGTATGTATGTGTGTATGTATGTATGTATGTATGTATGTATGTATGTATGTATGTATGTATGTATGTATGTATGTATGTATGTATGTATGTATGTATGCATGTATGTACAGTATGTATGTATGTATGTATGTATGTATGTGTGTGTGTATGTATGTATGTATGTATGTATGTATGTATGTATGTATGTATGTATGTATGTATGTATGTATGTATGTATGTATGTATGTATGTATGTGTGTATGTCCAAAAACACACAAAATGACAAAAAGAACATTGTAGGATTCTTGATTCTATTTCAAAGAACCCTTTATGCCAAATAGGTTCTATAGGAGAAATGTCTTAATCTTAAATGTATTCTTTTGTACTGATAAAGTATGTTTACTAGCTTTGTAATTCATAACAAACTAAATCCTGAAACTAAAACTTAAAACTGATCGCATGACGGAACCCTTTAAGGTCCTATATAGAAACTTTTCTTATAGAGAAATAAAACTTGTATTAAACTAAACTACAACAATGTACTCAATTTAGAAGAACATCACCGAGCCTGGCTGGTATCCCAAAAATATAACCCCAAAAAACGTTCATCAAAGTGCTTCTTGAACTGAATTAATCTTACTGGATGCAAGTCCTACCATAATATAAAATGAATAAATTCTTATAAAAAGGAAAAATAATGAATAAGTGCTGTATGTAAGTCATTACTGGAACAAGGACTATAAGAGCACCCACATCTCCACTGTGGCTTTTGATTCATATTTACATGATATTTACTGATGGATTACATTAATTCTCTGATTATAAAAAGTCATACAGTGGACTACGTTTCATTTCCATACGCATTAACTGCTGAGTCACATCTGACTAAATTACAGAATTTAAAAAGCGCTTCACACTTCCCAGGTCTATAACCAGTCTAATAACGCTCTTAAACCGCTAATGCATTAACCCAATCATGCCCAGAAAGCCAAAGAGGCAGAAGCATCATCACATCTGCACCCAGCCACAGAACAGAAAGGGTGAAGATGTTATTTGCGTAAAATGAGCCGCCTGTTTGCCCTTGCCACGGGTCTGCTTCATGGGACACAGGAAATAATCTAACAGTCCGAAATCACACACAAAGCCGTCCCAATGAAGGAGGGGGTGAAATTGATTGTGTGCTCGGGGCATCTCCCTCTGGATGCAGAGAAACACAGCTCAGGAACACACTGATTTCAGGATAATAACAGTGGTGTGTCAAGTTTCGCATGGAAATTCAATTCATTCTGGGTTATTTCCCATTCAAAAACACTGTTGTATTACACAATTGCAAAGGCAAAGTAATACTGTATGATTGAAATGCATTAGTGCCGTGAATAGCAGTGATCTATAAGTGCCATAAAGGTTCACTGAGGTAAAGGTTGACAGGGAAAAACCCTGCATCAAGGGTTCCCAAAATAATTAAAACGGTACACTGCAAATGAATGGCCAAACTTTAAGTAGGCCTACCATAGTCATATTGTAAATGTGATATAATTTGGATATTACTTATTATAGATAATTCAAGTTATGTGCTATGCAAATAAGTATCATGTGTTTTTTTTTACATTACAGAATATCCGCTCAAATCCACATCAAATTCATTGGAATTAAAATGGGGACTTCAAATAATGATAAAATATGTCAAGAATAAATCATCATTTGCATCTAGCAGACACATTGTGTCTGTGCTTTTATGTCTGTAAGAACATTAGCCCACCAAGCAATGACCACCATAAAAATATGAATTATAAGTTAAATACTTTTTTTTTACCTTTTGTATAGCTAGTCATCCATGCATTGTTTTACAACGTTGTCCTAGACGAATCCATGTTGTTTAAGATGAAATGTGTTCTCCATGAACAGACTAAATTATGTCATAGGCATATAATATTAAAGTAAACAAATATATATAAAAAAAATAAATAATAATAAATAAAAAAACTCATTTTATATGGTTCATGAGTTCAAGTCTCTTTGGAGATTTAAGTTTTGGATCAGTAAATTGGTTTCTAGGCTTCAGTATATAGAAGATTTTCAAAAGAACTAGAGAATAACTGAACTTTATTTTTAACCCTAAATAGGACATGCATCAAATTAACAAAATCCTCAGTATTTCAGACTATTTTTTCTGTAAACAGCTTTGGTATTTTATCATATCTGCCTCTTTAGGAACTGTTTGTTGTATTACTCATTTGTAAATCACTTAGGATAAATGGTCTGCTAAATTGTGTATATATATTGTATAGGCTATTAATATGCCGTTTCCCTATGTTGGTCAAAAATGCTTTACCATCTGTTGTCCATATCAATTACATATAAGCGCTGTTAAATTATGTTCATCCTCAGATTTATTAAAAAAGTAAATGGCAAGCTGTCATTTAACAGATGCTTTTAAACAAAGCCATTATAGTAAACATACTAAAGTGACAGTCCCATTGGAGTGACCAGAGGCTCACACAAACACACGCACACACGCACACACGCACACACGCACGCATGCACGCACACACACACACACACACACACACACACGCCCTTATACTCCAAGAGCACTGTGTGAACGAGCGGCGATGTCTCACAGTTTGCAAACATTCATGCGGTCATGCATGGTGACCCTCTGGATGTGGTGGTGCCCTTGGCCATTTGCCCAAATGCCCATATGGTTAGCTGTTTTCTACAATGTAAGAAAGCCTGATTCAAACACTCACACTACATTTTCATTAAAATGTGTTTTCACTGACAAAACTAGCTGATTTTATATATAAAAAAATATATACCTCTACTTTTATCCAACTCTGTGTAGATGCTATTGTGGCTTTCTGTGTTTTCACTGTTATACCGTAGAGGGCGCTATTCTGCAACTTCTGAAAGAGTACTGAATCTGCTGATCAAAACAAAGAAGAAGAAGCAGAAACAAGAGATATCATATGCATATGGTGATCATCAACATGAAACAGCTGATAAATCATAACTGTGTTACTGAATGAAATGTGGACCCAGGACAAGCTACAGGACTGTGAAGCTTTGGGTTGTTGATGGACTCAATCTCCATCTGTGTTTTGATCATCATTCTGAATACCATCCAGACCTAGTCTTTAACAAAAAAAAAAAAACTATTTTCTCAGCTTTTTGCTCAAAATATATTTTTTCTTTTTTAATGAAACTTAGCCACATTCAAGTGTTGATAAAAAGCACATTTTTGATTAGTTTTTATTGTTACATGTTTATATTAAATTTTTTAAAGATGTATACATTTTGTTGTGTTTTTGTCATTTTAATAAGTATTTGTCACTTTTAAATGTTGCTATATATACAGTATATGGAATCTATGGTAAATAAAAAGTTTTAATTTTAATTACAAACATTATAAATGCATTTACTGTCACTTTGATCAATTAAAAGCTTCCTTGCTCAATAAAAGTATAACTTTATATATATATATATATATATATATATATATATATTGAAGGATAGTGTAGCCATGCAATATACAATGAAGAATATGCATCTAATAATATCCACCATATGCATTTAACATATGGATAAGGGTAAAAATAGATTAGCTTGTAGCATCGCATACGAACACATGTTCCTAGATGCGTTGAGAGTAAATGTGAGAAAACTCGAACTAATTAGCAGACAATCCAATAGCAAAAAGTATGATTTTATGCCATGAAAACAAACCCAACGTGCTCAGATTAACAGCATTTCAATAATTCTCACCCAAACACGGACGAGGATGAGCTACAAAACGATCAATGTCTAGAACAAACCGCAAATACACAGCACAGAAAACACAATCAACAGCAGCACTTAACCTGGGGGAGTTGCTAATAAATGACAGTCGATGGAGAGATAGGAAAAAAGGCTGAAAAATTCATCAAAACCAGCAGCGGCAGGAGAGTCCCACAGGCGCTGGTTCTACACCATGTTAAAGCCGTTTCTATCAGAGGTGAGGGATGGGACGTCTTCAGCGAGGATCAGCTTTGCCAGAAGCTCTCTTAGGACCATCGAGCTCGCTCTTTCACCAGACACACGCACTTCTCCCTCGGAGACAGAATTGATTACGGGCCTTAGCTACAGACAGCTTATTGTGCATTGTTCTCCATCACTCTCAACACGATAGTTCTGGGTAACGTCGCTGGATTAGACGGTTGTGTCACTGATGTTTTTCTTCTTGGTTGTTGGTTATTTTGAGGGATGGATGTTTACACTTGGTCACTTCATGTGGTTTTTACTGATCGGATAACCATGGGAATGACTTCCAAGATACACTATACTGTTCAAAAGTTATTTTGGAAGCATTTTTTTTAAAGAAGTCTCTCATGCTCACCAAGGCTTCATTTATTTGATCACAAAATACAGTAAAAACAGTAATATTTGTACAATTTCAAATAACTGTTTCCTTTTATATATATTGCCAAATGTAATTTATTCCTGCGTTCAAAGCTGATCCTTTTCACACGATCCTTCAGAAATCATTCAAATATGCTGATTTGCTGCTGAAGAAACAGTTGTGCTGCTTCACGTTTTTATTTTTAATAGAAACCAGGATTTTTTTTCAGGATACTTTGATGTTTGGAAAGTTCAATATAACTTTTTTCGCTTTTTTTCTTCTTTTCAATAGAACACATTTATTTGAAACAGAAACCTTTTATACCATTATAAATGTTGATTACACTTTTTTTAAGGCGTTTTTATTTAAGGTGTCCTTGTTACAGTGTAATTACACATTTAATGACTGAGTAATAACAAATAACAACATACACTTACTGTAGGGTTAGGTAAGGTAGGTAAGGTAAGGTTAGGTTAGGTTAGGTTAGGTTAGGTTAGGTTGGGTTAGGTTAAAGGACAAGTTCGGTATTTTACACTTAAAGCCCTGTTTTCAGATAGTTTCTGATGAAATAGAACGGTTAAGATTGAAATTTGGACACATGCTGCTGGCCCGATAATTTTTTTCGGTTTCTGTGGCACTTTTTTGATGAATGCATCATTGCTGAATAAAAGCATCAATGTTTAAAATATATATTTTGAACGGTAGTGTAAATTTGAGACAGATAACAATCTGATCCCTCAGAATGCAAGTGACCAAGAGTAAATACCTTCTTTCGTTTTTTTTGCCTTTGTAAATGGATTTCCATGTAAATGTTGTATTCCTTGGCCCACGTCCACCTACTAGCATTTACAGCTATGGTAAGCAGATTGATAGCCGGGTGTGGGGTTTATTTATCATTGTGCAGGGGTCCTACAGTGCATTTGATTAATGTGTCCTCCATACTATCAATCTCAGGGATTGATCCCTCAAACAGAAGCACCACGGGCACTGGTTTCCAATCACTTGTGATTTTCAAGACGCTGTTTATGAATCTGTGAAGGCAAAATAACAGCATTGCAGAACACTGACAGTGTAATTATGAAGGCACGAGTTCCTGCAGAACTGGAAATCAGCCTTAAAATCTCGTTACGGACAGAGAAAAATGCGCTGAGAAGACGCCTCTTGTCATAATTAGCGCTGACAGCTCTTGAGCAGATACGGAAGACAAATGTCATATTCAAGACGCCATTCTATGTTATTTGATGGACAGAATGTCATTTACTTACACTTCCAACTGGTCCAAATTTAAATGAGCTCATACAGAATTAAAGATACTTGATTGTTCAACAAAAAAAAATAGTGCTATTTGCTGAGGTGAAACATGTTTCCATGATGCCAGAGGGTTGCTATGCAGTTGCTAAGGTGGTTGCTATCATGCTACTAACTATTGTGAGAGGGAACCAGCCTCACTTATGCAAGGTGCCAACTCTAAAAACATAACCTCTTGACTTTGGGCATTAAATATCACCTAGCAACCAGACATGCCATGGCTATTCAAGCAAGCACCATATGTGCTAAACCCCTCACCATAACAGGAGTATTACTGTAACACGGGCAATATCACACGAGTGCTGTTTTTAACCCCGAATAGCACAAGTGCAAATGTGATAGTGATTTTATAAAACAGTTAAATAAATACGAAGGTAATATTTGTTATATTTTTGACACAATATTGTCTGCTTTTGCTCAATTTTGCCAACGAAAATATTCCATATAAAGCCACAGCAGAACTGTTGTACACCAACGATTCAACGGCCTATAATATAAAGAAAGCCATTTACTCATTGAATCCTGAATGAATCAGCCGTTTGAACGAATCATTTAGACTCATTTAGACATTTACCGCCACCTACTGGCAGTTTTAGTTTCTAAGTTTTAGTTTAGTTTTTAGAGTGTCATTTCATAAAAAAAAAAAAATATATATATATATATATATATATATATATATATATATATATATATATATATATATATATATATATATATAATAAAATGGCAGTTGAAGCCTAAGTTTATGTGTAATAAATTCTATGTTGAATCAAATACATTTATATTTGATTAAAAAAAAATATTCAAAGCTACTTTTTGTAATGTCTATTTGATGCTTTTCCCATTTAACACATTAATGACTTTAAATTACATTTTTGGGGTAATTCTGCAATTAATGTGTGGTTAAATAGATCAATGAATCGCCAAATGGTGTAATTTGAATTTAATCGCTAAATGTTAATCCCCTTTATATACTCTATAAACACCTATATATCCCCTTTATATACTTTATATACAAAATTTAAGGAATAATTCATGCACAAACAGTCCACAGCCAGTATGAGCAATAATAATAGTGATGTTGAGCAAGTGACACTAATAAGCATGAGAAGCTGTGCATTACAGCAATTATATGCTTATGCTTGTGTTTTTAGGTAAATCAACACAACACAGCAAAAGCATGATGTTTGGAAGCAAACAGTAAAGTGATTATTCCCCTTTTACATAACTAGGCTATTTATGAGGTCTTTGACCCGCAGGTAATGTTCCAGCATTCACTTAGGTAAAACATTGATTCATTGATGCGACTATGACTTAAGGGGCGCAGAAGCGGCTGTCTGTTGACAGTCAATCAATGATATGCCTCGGCTCTCATAAAGAATCACGCTGCCAGGATATGCACGCCAGCACTTCCTCAGGAAACTCATTATAAAACGTGAAACGTGAAAAGAAAGAAAGCTCTGTGGTGATCTATGCCGAACAGAGAATACATTTTGTTGTCTGCTGTGAAAACAAATGATGGGATCCTAAATGGAAGTTTTGCTTAAGATTGCTAACACGTTTCGAGAAAAGTGACTTTTTAACGCTCCAGTCCAGTCATAAAGCTATCATCAGGAAGGACTTTGTTTATCCTTTTAACTGATTAACATTTATTTGCCCGCTCAAGTTCACTTAATATGTTAGTCAAGGCTTTGTGCACCACATCCACTTTTAAAAATAAAGGCTCTTTATTGGCATCGATGGTTCCATGAAGAAACTTTCCATCACACAAAACGTTCTTTATAGTGGAAAAAAGGTTATTTAGATTATTACAATGTTAATTTTCACTAGGAATAACATGGTTCTTTTATAACTGTTCACTTAAAGGTTATTTGAGGAACCAGAAATGGTTCTGCTATGGCATTGCTGAGAAACCCCCATTTGGAACGTTTATTTTTAGTGTAAATTTCTTCAACCTTCTCAGCCTAAGGCCGTGTGTCCACCAAAGCGTTTTTAGCCAGCTGAAAACGTTAGGCGCTCTGCTGAAAACGCCGAGCTGTGGGCGCTTGAGAGCGTTTTGGCAGCGCAGCATTTTTTTCACTTGAGACGCTTTGCTTGTTATTATACGGAATATCATAACGTACTAGTACGTACTAGATACTAGTAACAAAGTGTTACTAGTATCTCATTTCACACATATTTTGTTTCTGTGTTTATTCTGTATTAAAATGTTGATACAATGTAACATTTTCTCTTGCTCTCATTTTAAATGATTTTGTTCCGTTATTATGCTGCTTGTTGTCATCCGTTGACGTTGTACAAGCAGAGTGTGGCGGTTGGTCAGTGTGGTATTAGTCCCGCCCCTCCTCCACTGTGATTGGACAGTTGGGTAAAAAGTGACAGTTATGAGCGCTGCGTTTTACCCAAAGTTGAACATTCTTCAACTCTCGGGGACCTGTAAAAAAATGCCGAACGTTCAGCGCTTCAGCGTGAAAAAGACGCTCAGCTCATGGCGTTTTAAAAACATGGCGCTTCCCATTGAAAACAATTGAAAAAACACGCCAGCCGGGTCGCTTGAAAAAACACTTTGGTGGACACACGGCCTTAGAATTAAAAAGGCTTTTAGCTACTGTATCTTTAAGACATTTATTGGGTAACACTTTACAATAAGGTTCCATTTGTGAATTTTAGTTAACAAATTAACAAGGAAAAGTAATTCTAAAGCATAATGTCACAATGCAAAAAAAATAATATATATATATTTTTTTATGATGTAAGGTCACAAATGTCTTCAGTCTCTAGCTGTGACTTCCTGCTGAAGATCTCAAGGTTATTTTTTGTCTTTTGTTTTCTTCAGCTGAAGTGCTGAGTTTCTCACTGTGGAGGTAATGGGGCATTTGCTTGGGAAATGCAAAGACAGTGAAATGGAAAAGCCGGTGAAAAGGCACAAAAATAAATAAGAGCAAAAGTGGACAATGAATGACAAGTATTGTGTTTTCTCGTGCTATTATGCCCTTATTTACAATCCAGTGAGCATTTCATAGTTGAGAGATTAACTGGAACAAATATTCTTACTACTGTAGGTCAAACTAACTCCTCGCACATGTATACACAGATTCACATTCAATTTGCACCCGGCCAATCATATAAATTCAACTCTACTCAAATATTCTCATATTATGTATGTTCTCTTCTTTGTATAGAAAAAATCCAGATGCAACAATCAATATGTAAATATAAAACACCTGATTACATATGTGCACGAATTGTTTTATTTAGTAAATACACATTCTAGTCCATTCCTACATGCTGTTAATTGTATGAATTTTGAGACAAGAAATCAATGAGAAGGATATTGATAACACTTGTGCCACAAACTCAGTCATACGTCAGTATAATCTAAAGTGATTCGTTTATTGCTTCAGGACTGAGTAACACCGATAAAGTTTGGGCTTGACTGCTGCAATGTCTTTTTTGTCTATCAGTGGAGGTTTCAGTGATATTCTCTCTCTGTCTATCTCCCTCCTCCACCGTCTTTAGACACAGTCAGACATTAGTATTCCAGTGCGCGCTCCTCGCAGCAGTAGCCGGTGCCAGCCACTTAATTTGTCATTTATTGCTCTACGACAACTGAAGTAATTGAACCTTTTGCCCACGGAACGTCACTGGCAACCCGGTGGCCGTTTCTCCCAGCCAGCCTCACGGTGGCCACATTTCAGGGACCTTGGGTGGAAAATGGAGGGCAGGGATCTCATTTATAGAAAAGCCGAGATGGTTAGCAGGAATCCTCACCTCTCACCCTCCACTGGACTTACCCGAGCACCTCCGATGCCTAGCGGCGCTGATAGAAACAGACAGGGATGGAGGAAGGTTGTGACTCTTCAGATAGCTTAAAGACAAGGTGATGTGTTCCTAATGAAATTCTGAAGCGCTGCATACTGCATTTTATATGGGTTAATCTCACAATAACCTGCCAGGTCATAGTTTAATGCAAAATCAAAAGAACAAGTAGGAAATTAAATAATAAGCTATTTTCATGACATTTAGCAATAATATTAATAACAATGAATATTTTACTTATGTTAGTATTAAATATGACTACAATTACGCAAAAAAATAAAAAAAATAATATTCTGATTAAACTTAAATAAATACAAGCCACGTCTCTCAGTCAAAAGATCGACAACGGCACCATTCCCAGCCTCAACTCGATTTATAATATTTTTTAAATGTAGCTGTCCAATACATTAATGAATAAATTGTAGTATGAAAATAATAATAAAAATAAATATATATATGATCTTTACTTTTATAATTTATTACATATATAAATACATTTTAAAATATATAATTTCTCCATTGAATGAATGATTTATTTATTAATTTATTTTTAAATTATAATTTTTTTATAAAAATTATATAATTTAATATCATATATATATATATATATATATATATATATATATATATATATATATATATATATATATATATATATATATATATATATTTATTTATTTATTTATTTATTTATTATATCAAGGGGATGTTAACAATCACAGTGGATATTGTTGAAAGTTCACCACATTTTAAGCTGAGCACATTGAGCTTTGGGACAGTTTTCCACAGAAAGTGCTTTGGTTGTATACTGTGCATTCTTGCAAAAGTAGCAGGTTATACAAATATTGTGAACTGAAAAGAAAATGCAAACTGTATTTTGCATAACATTTGCATAATGTGCACAGTGCTGCAAAAATAGGTACTATAGTAGTATGCTATTCTACACCTAGCCTGGGGTTCTAGAGCGTGCTTCATTCGGTTAGGTAGTGGCAAAACCATCTTTCAAAGCCGTGAAGGTAATTTACGTAAGCTGATGTAATGGACTGAAAACCTATATGTACGTAGGTGACTGTGACTTCAGAAGATGATCGCTTTAAAGGGTTCAAAAGCTCTGTGGAGCTCATGTGTTTTGTTACTGGAAATTCACAAAGCTTCAGCAAATCAATCAGCCATCAGAACTCGATACGATACGAGAACAGATCAAACCCCAAAGAATAGCCTTTCCTTTGAAATGTCTTAAAAGAAACCATGATTTATAAATAAAACAATTCACCTGAAGCGTTCTTACTCAGACCCTGTACATCATTCTATAGTGTGTTCAGTTCGACTTATCTGATGATGAAAAATGCTTGCACATCTACATATGATGAATGCGCTTCATTCTCCAGAGGGAAATCAATGCACAGCAAAGGAATATCAATGCAAACACTCTTTATGCTGCGTTTCATCTTAAACTGACTCCAAAAATCAATTCCTGCTAATTATTGCATTGCATTTATGAAGCATTTACTGCATTAACTGTAATTGCACAAATTGTTGGATTGTGTTGAGAGAAGTCCTTTGTAAATCCAAATGCGTTTACACAAAAATTCCTCTCAAATTAAAGATGTTTTGATCCTTTTGTCACATAAATGTTCACACAGGTTTTGTTTTCATGTCACGTCAAGGTGTCACATGCATGTTATGACCAGGACGGAGAACCAGTAAGCACATAATGCACACTTGAAAGGTGTACTAAATACTTAATATAAGATGTCAGTGGTCTCTAGCGCTCCTCAATCGATTTTTATGCAATGCAGGCATGAGCATGATCCAAAACTATGTTCAAATAAATTGCAGGGGACACGTCATAACTTTGCAAATAACTCCCGGTGGCAAACAATAAGAAATAGCATGCTACCGTACATCAAGAATATCAATAGCAAACCCATATATCCTCTCATGCAGGTAGAGAGGCAGTCTGTCGCCACCAGGATGGAGAGCAGATCTTATTCTTTTTCTTTTTACCTGGAAAGATGGCAGCCGTCCTCATGTCTAATTCAGGAGGCGCATCTATGGCACGTCTCTTTCTCTCTTTTTCATCAGCATGCGCCAGGCACCCTCTACGCTGCACGCTGCTTTTTGCCCACACAGCACTTATTTGATTTGATTCGTTCCCAAGAAATTGATGGATGCAGCATCATTGTAAAAATAACTCATAGAAAGAGCCTATCACCTCTCCACCCCTGAAAATGTCAGAGGG